>NC_141026.1:61437500-61480000 GCF_052040795.2 Danio rerio
GGTGAATTGCATTATGGGATGTTGATCTGCTCTGTCCACTTCTGATGCTGAAAGTTCTGCTCTACAGTTTAACAAAGCGTGTTTAATTGACATTTTAGTAAGTTTAAAATACTATAACTAGAAATAATGTCTAGAGGAATACGTCTGTGAAATGACAGTAAATGCACTGGCAGGTTTCTGTAGCGTAAAACAAAACACAAAGACTGAAGAATACACCAGACGTGTCACTCGTGTAGTTTTGAATGGGGAAAGTGTAACAGTATGGCGAATGAAGCCCCGCCTACTAGTACAGGAGCCAATCATTGATCGCTATAAACTGATGTATCTCCGGGGAAAAGCTCGGAGTGTGCTTTATAACAGTTTGGGGGTCAACAAACACGCTGGAATCTCAGCCAATACTTGCTTCACAGATATGAGAAATATTTCCACCTAAAGTTTGAAATCTGGGCTTTTGAATGAACAAGTGCACCTTAAAACAAAAGTTGAACGCGAGGTACAGTGCGCCCTGTGCATCACATGACAGCAGCAGCTTCTCAAACACCCACAGACTTGTAAACAAAGAGTCGCTGTCATTTCTGGAGGAGATTCACCATTCAGACCAAGTTGTGGATTACTCCAGAAGAGCAGCACGATCATTATCCAGAGGATGATCATGAGTAACACAGCCATAAGTGAGGTTGGTCTTAAGCCTGGTTTATACTCGACGCGTCCGCTTGTTGGCTTGAGTGCGCGCGGCGAATGTGACGTCATCGTGGAGTTTGCGGAGGTTTGCTTTGGGTGCGCGCGGCATGATTTCGGCTGGCGATGCGTCGGGCATTTTTTGAGACTCGGGCGAAGAGTGCGCGCGGCGCCACAACTGATTTGAGTCGAATATGAAACACTTTGAAGAGATTTTATCTGAAACAGTACGACTGAACACACATCCCATGACTCGTGATCAGAGAGATAACCAGATAATCAATAAGCCTTGCCTAACAGCCGCGGGAAAGGAGAGTTTTTGTTAAAAGGTTCGGAAAAACCTGAAGAATAAATTTATTAAAACCAAAAGAGGCCATGGCAAAATGTACACAATTATGTTTTTCCAGCAGTCATAGGTTTTGCACTGATGTGTTTTATATTAAAACAATTTAATAGTTACAAAACTATAATGAAGTCACAAAATTATTTTAATAACTGGACAGAAACACAATATAGTGATGGCCTGTTTCTCTGGGCTTTATAGTTGATGATGGTCAGGAATGTTGGACCATCACTCTCTTTTTAGCATAAGAATAGCACAGAAACTAGCCAGACAGTGATGTGTGAATTGTGGAGCGGGCTAAATCTAAAAACATCTGTATTTTTTTGTCAGTGTGCTTTTTTTGCTTCTATTTTTGCGATAATAAATCATTTATTTGTAGAGCAACTCATGTTCTGTTGTCATTAATATTTTAATAAATTGTAATAGGTTAACTGTCCAAGATATAAACAAAAGCAAGTGATGACCAATGATTTGCTAGAAATAGCAACAGCAGTGGGAAAGGAGGAAAGTTTATGTTAAAAAAAATTGGAAAAACCTGAGTGATAAGTTTGTTTATGCCTAAAGAAATCATAGCAAAAGTGTAGACCGGGGTACACAATTACTGAATATGTTTTTCCACCAGTCATAGCTTTTACACTAACGTATGTTATTGGATCGTATTTGTAATACATCAGTATTTTTTAGTAAGTATAAGTACTTTTTATTTTTTGCTTTTATCCCTGCCATAATAAAATTATATTTGTAGATTAACTCATGTTCTCTTGTGATTAATATTGTAATAAACTTTAACAGGTAAAACTGTCAGAGATATGGACAAAAGCAAGTGATGCATCAAAGTTTGATTAAAAAAAAATCCTAAAGGTTATAAAAATGCTTATTATCATTAAAATAATTAATAAAAACAATACAAATAATTAGTTTAAGAATATTGAACGACATTATGATATGACGTACTTCCGGAAAGTTCCTACTTCTCTGTTTATCCGTCTGATTTTACGGTGGGTTACTTTTGAGCGCCCCCTGTCGTTTTAAAGAATATCACAACGGCGAACGCGGCGAGTATAAAAGCTCGGCCATTTCACGCAGTCAGCGGAGGTGTGCGATGTGGCGCCAGGCGCGAGTATAATTCCAGCTTTATGATCTCGGTCTCTTTAAATGCACATGTGCTTTGTCTCAGCCTGAAGTCATGCAGATTTTGTTTGATGCGAATGTTTAGAAACGAACCTTATGAGATGTATGCCGTTTACTTTTGTTTGTGGTTCCAAATATATATTGTAATCACAAGCTTGGCAAATTACTATTACTGGTGTAATGTAATGTGTGTTTATATAGCGCATACATCATGTATGGCCATACACCCAAAGCACTTCACCATCATGAGGGGGGTCTCTCTACACCACCACCAGTGTGCAGCTCCACCTGATGATGCTCCGGCAGCCACAGGACAACAGCACCAGTGCTTCACCACACACCAGCTATAGTGGAGTGGAGAGACAGTGATGGAGCCAATTCAGTGGATGATTAGGAGACCATGAGGGCTGATGGAGGGACGCCCCTACTTTTTACCAGAAGTGCCATGGGGTTATTGAGCACAGAGAGCTCAGTTTAACATCTCATCTGAAAGACGGCGCTCTCTGACAGTATAGTGTCCCCTTCACTACACTGGGGCATTAGGACTCACACAGACCGCAGGTTGAGCGCCCCCTGCTGGCCTCACTAACACCACCTCCAACAGCAGCCTAGTGTTCCCATGTGCTCTCCCATCCAGACACTGACCAGCCTCAGCCCTGCTCAGCTTCAGTGAAGTCTTGGGCTGCAGGGTGATCTGACTGCGGCATTACAAATGCTCAGAAAAGCCCCGTATTACAACTCATCAAGAGTAAAAGTTGTTGGAAGAAAGATCAAGATCCCATAATGCAATTCAGAAGCAGAAATAAACTGTAATGTAAAATAAAAACATGAATTACAAAATATGGAAAACTGCTAATATTTGGATATGTTTACACTGTGCTTCCTTGATAGTGGTCAACATTTCTGCACTGATTTTAAATGGAAAACAAACCTCACACTTTAAGGTTTTAATTCACACTGTATTAAAGATGCTGTATGTGAGCTTTTGACTCTTCTAAAGCATTAAAATAGCATAATATGTGTGCAGATATTTCAGAATCATGCTCGGTGAACATTCTTGTTTATCTAAAATGCAATGCTGAAGTCAGATTTGTATTTTGAAGATGTGTATTACGTGCCGGAACGGCTGTCCTGTGTTTTGGTTCTTTTATGCCCGGGTTAACTTGCTGGAACATTGCAGCACATTATAAAAGCAACACTGCATGCTTGTTTTGCCAACACAATGTGGCGTCTCTGCCGTCTACACTGTAACATTAATGAATATTAATGAAGTTGGGCAATAGAGCGAGCTGATTGGTTTGAACCAAGCTTTCCTCATGCATTAATGCAGCACACGAGACGTAATACGGTACTCTCAGGTACAGTCGTTCAGTCGTTCACGCCGGAATACATGGTAAGATCTCATGGCCGTGACGCAGCTTCAAAAATTTGTTTCAAACCGGAAGTACGAATTTGCTGGAAATAACGCAAAAACAACCAATTTACACTGTTTAGTGAGATATATGTGTCCTAATAGTGTTTATAGCAGTGTGGGACACATATACCACTGTCAACAGCTCAACACATGTGCTCTGGTGTTTCGTGACCCTTTAAAAGAGCACTCTTCCACCAGTCTCGGTGGCAAGCTTGACAAGCTTGGCCCCCCTAAATGTTGACGCATATTTTTGTGTCAAAACAGCACAGAGAAGTGAGATCAGCCATCGGTGGCAGACTGCGGAGATATGACCGAGGTCTCTCTCTGCAAGCTCTAGTTGTCTCTCGGGCACTTGCTCCCGCGCGCACTTGCCCTCTCTGTCAATGACATAGCTGCGCACAATTCCCCGCATTCGTCAGAGGTTGACGGCCAAATTGACACAGGTAATAGCGATTTTAACACTAATATAGGAAGTCCTCGGCTATGCAGAGACCATTAATAAATCTAGTGAACATGCTCTGGTCTAGAACCACCACTGACTATAACATGTACGACAGGATCACGAAAAGAACGAGGCAAATCATTAGATCAATGATAACCATGTAAACAGTCACAAGCCTCAACCCTAGAGAAAAGCAGTTCAGTATTTTGATCACAGCCTTTCCACAGGTTAGTACTTAGCTAATGTCATTTCATAATGCAAATCTCAAATTCATGCTAACCAACAAATGATCAAAGGAAATATATTAATGCAATTGAAATAATTAAAATATGAGTTGATATTTAAATTATTTTTTTTAAAAGATTTTGTCAAGTAAAAGATTTTTCTAGAGTCGTCCTCCATAATTTTGTAGCTCAAATGTATCGGTTCAGGCATCGTTTTGGCGCCGGTACCATTTTAAAAGTATCGATTTAGCACCGATATCGAAATAACCCCAAACGATACCCAACCCAAGGGGCGACCTCTGATGGTTTGCCACCTTCTGTGTTCATCATTGTGCACAAGCAGCAGCAGTAACTGCTTCATTCCGGACGTCTTTCAGGGATGTAATCGTAGACCTGCCATGGCTATTGTGTAGTTCTATAATGTGCGCTTATGAGGAAGCCGCTGATCGCGCGCTCTATGTACATTATAAATAAATCCAGGACGCACATTTGTTATTATCCTCTGCAAATCTTCTGTTCTTGTGTCATTTACAAGGTGCTACAGCCTTTAGGCTCCAGGCACAATCTCGTCAATCTGGCAACCTAGCGTGTGTTATGATCCAGGAGTGCAATACCTAGTTTAGCCACTGGGTGTCAAACTTACATACTTCACCTTTAATCTTTATTAAACTATTAATCATACTGTTAACAATCCATTAATACACACTTTCAGCTCAATGAACTATTGATTACCTGCTTATGAATTGTTAGTAGGAAAGTAATTGTGTTTAGATATTGTCTACCTAAATAGTACATCTAGCAACACTAGTAGATCAGTAACAGTGTTGTCATGTGTATGTTCGTGTCTTCATGTGTGTGTTTGCTTGTTTTCATGTGTTTGTGTGTGTGTGTGTTCAGGGAGATGAGCTGACTCAAGGTTTCGGGCAGATGTCTCTCAGCCGTCAGGGCTCCAGCGAGGCACCAGAGCCGCCCAGCCTTTACCAGCCTCCGCCCACCCTATTGACCCAGCAATTAACCCAGCATCCTCCACCACAGCCCAGCTACATCATGCCCCCTCCGCCCTCTGGATACCAGCCTGCTGCTCCACATACACACACACACCCGCCTCCACCACCACCACCGCCAGCACAACCCATCCTGCAGACAGCACCGCCCGCACAGGGATACATGCAGGCGCCTCCACCACCACAACAGGTACACACACACACACACACACACACACATTTGTTTTTGTGAAAAGTGGGGACATCAAATAGGTTTCCATTTTATACTGTCCAAACCGTATATTATATTGCCCCACCCCTAAACCCAACCATCACAGGAGACTTTGTGCAGCTTTACTCATCCTGTAGGATTTATAAGCATTTTGAGAAATGAAGACGTCACCAATGTCCTCATATTTAACCTCCTTTTTGTAAGACCTGTGTCATACCCATGTCATTATACAAATTTGTGTCCTTAAATGTCACAAAAACTCTCATGCAAACACTCTCACACAAACCACCTCAACTAGGTCAAACCCAGATCATACTCCTGTCATTATACACATGTCCTCATAAACCACCAAAACCAGTGCACACACATTGGTCTGCAGCTTGAATATTATGGGCTGCTGATTTTACAGTGGACTTCAGATTTACTGGAAAGCCTCACTGTGACTCACTGTTCCTCCAGCAGTGGGCGTAGGACTGAACTCCACACCGCAGCATGAGTCACTTCATTAATTACAGCTCAATATAGTAGATCTGCTGGACACTCACAGATCAATGCTGCATCTTTAAGCAGCGTGCAGTGATGGCCGTTTCTGTAGAGAGTAGAGTGTGCGTCATTTCATATGATATGATTTTGAATGTGCGATACACATATGAGCGCAGCAGTTGTGTGTGTGTGTGTTTGATTAAAGCATGTCCTCACCAGCAGAGTGTGATTCACAAGCATCTCAACGCGCTCGTCTTCACAACACTCACACTTCTCTTGATCCTCACGCTTGGTTTTCCGCTCTCTGTTCTGCCAATTTCCCGTGTTCTCCTCAGAGACGGGGCGAGAGTCTGCTGATGCTTTACACTGGAATTTACAGCTTCATTTTCACCTCCAGACTGAAGCTCGTGATCCGCTTCACATCTCATGATTTGACTATAGAGACGACAATAATGAAGCCGCAAGCATGACTCAGAGTTACTGCAAGTTTACAGTTTTAAAGTGCGCAAGCTATACAATCAATGTCTGCTGTGTCTGGAGTGTGTGTGCTTGAGTTTGAGCTGTAAATAGCACACAGATAGTGTTCTGCAGCTCTCTGACCCTTTCAGGCTCTGATCCTGATTGTGGCGTTTTGGTGACTGTCGCTTTAAATGCAAATGAGATTGTGCTCTTTTTCAGAAGAGGGCGGGGCTACAAACACCTGTGCGTCACTATAAATCAGATGCTGCTAGGTGTCAGGACGACATCTGAGCTTTTATTATGCCACAGTCTAGCACTCCTAACTACTCAAGTTGTGCATGCGAGTGTGTGTGTGTGTGTGTGTGTGTGTTTTTGTATGTGTACACATGTTTATACCATACGCGTTTGTGTGTGAGGATTTGTGTGGGCGAGAGAGAATGTGTGAGTGAGAAAATGAGCGTGCGAGAGAGTGTGTAAGTTTGTGAGTGTGTGTGTGTGTGTGTGGTATCAGAGTTGTTGACCTCCTCTCCTCATCTGACAGATCCAGGTTCAGTATTACTCCACGGCTGGTCAGTTTCCTCCGTCAGGTCAGCAGTTTCGCTCCATCTCTCATCAGGTGTCGTTTCCCACACAGCGCTCGCAGCCGCTGCCGCCGCCGGCTCCACCCTCCGGTCAGTGTCACGTCTGCTCAGTTATAATCAACAAAGTCAGAGTTCTGGCTCTTGTGTGCAGTGAGTGGACGCGTGTGTGTGTTTTCTCATTGACTTGTGCATGTTGAAGTGACCTGTCTGTGTGTTTGTGTGTGATCAGCTCCGCTTCAGCCCATGATGACCAATCAGCAGCCAGCGTACCAGGGCATGATGGGAGTTCAGCAGCCGCAGAGCAGCAGTATGATGAACACACAGCGCACAGCCATCAACGGACAGATGACGGGCATGATGGTGCAGTACCCGCCCATGCCCTCCTATCAGGTGTGTGTGTGTGTGTGTGTGTGCTTATGTGTGTGTGTGTGTCTTTGTGTGTTTATAGGTGTGTGTGTGTGTGTGTGTGTGTGTGTGTCTGTGTGTGTGTATTAGGACCGCACAAGACTGGTGCAATATGCAAGATGTGCGTTTCCTTGGGTATTGTGTGTGTGTGTTTGTGTGTGTGTGTGTGTCATGGCTCGGTTGGTTTGTGTATGCGTTTCTATAATAGTAATGTGTGTGTATGAGTGTGGGTTTGTGAGTGTGCACATGTGTGAACACAATAATCTATTGATATATTGTGCAGCTATAGTGTGTGTGTGTGTGTGTGTGTGTGTGTATCTGTGTGTGAGAGAGTGTATCTGTGTCTGTCTGTCTGTCAATGTCAGGATGGGTTCATGTGTGCGCGTTTATATAAAAGTGTGTGTGTATGAGTGTGGGTTTGTGAGCGTGCGCATGTGTGAGGACGATAATCTATTGATATATTGTGCAGCTATAGTGTGTGTTTGTGTGTGTATATGTGTGTGTGTAGAGCTGCATGATACTGGTACAGTATGCAGGATGTGTTTATATAGTACTGTCTGTGTGTGTGATTGCTCAGTCAGTGTGTGTGTGTGTGTGTGTGTGTGTGTGTTTCTATGATAGTGTGTGTCAGTGTGTGACTGCTCGGCCAGTGTGAGTGTTTCTGGAGTAGTGTGTGTGTGTGTGTGTGTGTGTGTGTGTGTGTGTGTGTGTGTGTGTGTGACGTCTCTGTATGTGTGTCCGCAGGTTCCAGTAGCCAATGAGGGTCAGCCAGTGGTGCAGCAGCAGTACCAGCAGCCCGTCATGGTTCCTGCCAGTCAGTCTGTACAGGGAGCCATGCCCACTGCTGCACCCATGCCCGTCTACTACGGTGTCCTCACACCCACACAGCAGAACAGCACAAGGTACACACACACACACACACACACTCTGGCACTTTAATGATGTCCATTTTTACAACAACCCTCTTACATTCTACATCCCGTGTGTGCCCGTGTGTGTGTGTGTGTGTGTGTGTGTGTGTGTGTGTGTGTGTGTGTGTGTTTTTTCAGTGCGTCGGTGGGTTACCTGCAGCCGCCCAGTTCAGAGCAGTACCAGTTGACCCAGTCTGCCTCCCCCTGCAGTCCTCAACCCATCCAGCAGCAGTATTCAGGTATCTCACACACATACACACTCACTCAAACATCAACACACACATGTACTTACACATATTCACACAATCACTCACAAACACACATTCAGTCAAACACACACACACATACTCACACAGCTAACATATTAATAGCTCAATTAAAAATAAAGAGAATTAAATAAATCTGAAAAACACAACTCAAAATATTAACCACACTTGTGTGTATGCGTGTGTATGTGTGTTTAGGAGTTCCTCCTCCAGGTCCTGGTGTCATGGTCATGCAGCTCAGTGTTCCTAATGGACCGCAGCCGACCCAGAATCCTCCGCTGGTGCAGTGGAACCCCTGCAAATACTACAGCATGGAGCAGAGAGGCAGCAAACCTGAGCCGCAGGTACTGCACACACACACACACACACACACACACACACACACACACACAGACAGCACCCTTCTATTGCAGTGAAACCCTTCGCTCTGCTGCTGTTACAGGCTTTTCTGGATTTTCCTACACAAATTGAAAGCTTTCCCCCCACACACACACACACACACACACACACAGTTGTTTTTATGAAAAGTGGGGACATTACATAGGCTTCCATTCATTTTATACTGTCCACACCGTATATTGTATTGCCCTCACCCCACCCCTTAACCCAACCATCACAGGAGACTTTACACCTCCATTCACACGGGGCGTCAGCGTCAACGCTTCCCATTCACTGTGAATGGGTGATGTCAGGCGTTGCCGAACTGCATTGTGGATCCGTCGGCGCCGCTTCAGAGGCGTTGCTCACTGCAGAAGTTGGGACTTGCTCAACTTTTCAAGCGCAGACGGAAGCGTCAGCCAATCAGATCGCTGTATGCAAATACACCTGCTAGACAGTGGCCTATTGCTGACTGAATTTCATTGGCTGACACTGCTATGACGATCGCTACAGCCCCAACTCCAGACACGCCTTCAGTCAAGCGTTGACGCTGAAGCCCCGTGTGAATGAGGCGTTACTCTCTGATTAAACTCATCCTGTAGGATTTATAAGCTTTTTGAGAAATGAGGACGTCACCAATGTCCTCATATTTCACCTTCTTTTTGTAATACCCGTGTCATACCCATGTCATTATACAGATTTGTGTCCTAATATGTCACAAAAACATGTACACACACACACACACACACACACACACACACGTGACAATTCATCCCCAGAGACTTTAAAGAAAATAATGTTTAAATGGCAGTCCTTCAGAAATGGTAGAATTTTCAACAAAAGTGCTTCTTAAAAAGCTGTTTAACATATTTAGATCTTATTGTGTGTATTATTTATTGCTGTTGAATCTTTTATTGTTAGAAACATGTACATGTAGTCATTTAGCGGATGCTTTTGTCTAAAGAGACTTGCAACTGAGGAGGCATTCAGAGATTCAACAGGAAGAGGCAATGCACACGACAGGAGCTGATTATACAGCGGAGCTGACACTGCTGGAGTTTGGTGGGGGAGTGACTTTTTAATACAGGGAAGAGTGCGTTTCCTACAGTTGGTTTGTCAAGCCCACTCACCTCTGTGAGGCACACTCAGATATGCTTATTGTTTTGAGGTGGTCGTTTATATAGCGCATACATCATGTATGGCCATACACCCAAAACACTTCACCATCATGAGGGGGGTCTCTCTGCACCCCCACCAGTGTCAAGCTGCACTTGGATGATGCTCCGGCAGCTACAGGACAACAGCACCAGTGCTTCCCCACACACCAGCTATAGTGGAGTGGAGAGACAGTGATGGAGCCAATTCAGTGGATGGGGATGATTGGGAGGCCATGATGGGTGAGGGCTGATGGAGGGAGTTTGGCATCAGGGTAACACCCCTACTCTTTAGCAGAAGTGCCATGGGGTTATTGAGCACAGAGAGTCAGGAGCTCAGTTTAACATCTCATCTGAACGACGGCGCTCACTGACAGTATAGTGTCCCCTTCACTACACTGGGGCATTAGGACTCACACAAACTGCAGGTTGAGCGCCCCCTGCTGGCCTCACTAACACCAGTGCCAACAGCAGCCTAGTGTTCCCATGTGCTCTCCCATCCAGACACTGACCAGCCTCAGCCCTGCTCATCTTCAGTGCGGGACCAGTCTTGGGCTGCAGGGTGATCTGACTGCGGCCAAAACTAGTAGAAGTTGTTTGTGTTATAATAAAAAGTGCACTAAACTCATGTGGAAGTGTATAATGTATGTTTGTGTGTGTGTGTGTAGGTGAGCAGTCCGCTGGCGTCTCCCACTCAGTCTCCAGCTCCATCTCCGTCTGGCAGTGTGAACAGTGTGTGTCCTGGTCTCGGCCCGCTGCCGCTCATCTCTCAGTTCCCTCGGCCTGGTGGCCCAGCACAAGGTACACACACCTCCACACGCACAGACACACAAACATAGACACACACAGACACACTCTCACAGAAGCACGCAATCACTCACACACACACACACACACACACACACACACACACACACACACGTGTTAGCTACAGTACATGTTGACCAAGAGAAACCTTTGCTGTTGGTTCGCTGGTGTGTTTGAGTTGATCCTGAACTCTTTTTAGTGAGCGTGTGTGTGAGTGATTGTGTGCTTCTGTAAGAGTGTGTGTGTGTGTGTGTGTGTGTGTGTGTGTGTGTGTGTGTGTGTGTGTGTCTGTGTGAGAGAATGTACGTGTCTGTGAGTGAGCATGTGAATGAAAGTGTGTGTGCGTGCGAGCAAGAGCGTCTGTGTGTAATTGTAGTTGTCCAACTCTAACTGTGTGTGTGCTTGTGTGCGTGCGTGTGTGTGTGTGTGTCAGCAGATGGCCGATACTCTTTACTGGGGCAGCCGCTGCAGTATAGTCTGTGTCCTCCTCCCATCATGCACAACCACAACCAGTCCTCCTACAGCTCCCATCAGGTACAGCAGTGTGTGTGTGTGTGTGTGTGTGTGTGTGTGTGTGTGTGTGTGTGTGTGTGTGTGTGTGTGTGTGTGTGTGTGTGTGTGTGTGTGTGTGTGTTTGTGTGTGTGTGTGTGTGTGTGTGTCAGTGTGTGTCAGTGCATGTGTGTTCATCCGTGCTAGGGAAAGCAAACCAAAAGCAGTTGATCTGTGTGTTGTGATTTGTGTCCCCTGAATTAAGCCCCCCCCCCTCGTTTATTTCCCCCCCAATTTCTGTGTAACGGAGAGCAGATTTCTTCAGCACATTTCTAATCATAACAGTGTTAATAACTCATCTCTAATAACTGATTTATTTTGTCTTTGTCATGATGACAGTAAATAATATTAGACTAGATATTCTTCAAGACACTTCTATACAGCTTAAAGTGACATTTAAGGGCTTCACTAGGGTAATTAGGGTAACTAGGCAGGTTAGGGTAATTAGGCAAGTTATTGTATAATGATGGTTTGTTCTGTAGACTATCGACAACTAATATAGCTTAAAGGGGCTAATAATATTGACCTTAAAATGGTGTTTAAAAAATTAAAAACTGCTTTTATTCTAGCCGAAATAAAACAAATAAGACTTCCTCCAGAAGAACAAATATTATCAGACACACTGTGAACATTTCCTGAATCTGTTCAACATCATTTGGGAAACATTAAAAAAAGAAATAAAAATCAAAGGGGGCGAATAATTCTGACTTCAACTGTATGTCGCCACTGGCCTGCATGGTTCGGGATCTGTGAAGCGGTGCATTGATGTATTTGTTCTTCAGGGTTTGGACTCTCAGTAGTGATTATTAAACCACACTGAACTGAACTGAGCTGAACTGAACTGAACTGAGCTGAACTGAACTCAGCTGAACTGAACTTAAACTCTGAAAACTGAACTACACTGTTTACATTCACTATAACAGTGGTTCTCAAACTGTGGTACACGTACCACTAGTGGTACGTAGGCTTTCTTCAAGTGGTACGCAGAGAAATACTGGATAATGAAAGAAAAAAATATATAATAACACACTTTTAACCCTTTAATGCGAATGATTACACTGATGTTATCAGCACCGGCTGTTCCCTAAAGCATACGAACACACCGGTGTGCTTAGAATGTTTACTTTAGTTCATAGCGTCATCTCATGCTAAAAATCAACCCGCTTTGGCACAAAGCCAGAGAAAGAGGCATGCGGCACTTGTAGAGCAGATACTAGAGAATAGCTTTTTTGTTGTGTTGGCATTTCAGTTACCGCAAACTTAGGAATCTCCCCATGCTGCATCATTAGTACAATAATTATAAAAATGTGTTAAATGTGTGTTCGTGGCTGTGTAAAAATTTTTTTGTTTGTTTGTTTTCGATATATAAAGTTTTTTGTTTTGTAAAGCAGCAAGTGTACATGCCACATATTTTAACATGTATCAAAAATGGTTTATATACAAGTATGATGACTTATAGCCTATATTTATTTATGAGGTCCAAGCAACATTTCCAGTTTTGATAAATAGGTTACTATTTGTAAATACTTTACGTTTAAGTACAGCAGTTTTCTTTTTACCTTAAGAACAGTAGCCTACCATTTTTTATTGACTTTTAAAAGTGGCTGACAATAATGAATATTCTTAATAATGGGAATTAATCTGCCTCGTCATTATGGTGGTACTTGAAGAGATCATTTTTTTCAGAGGTGGTACTTGATGAAAAATGTTTGAGAAGCACTGCACTATAATGTTCTATGTGAAGCTGCTTTGACACAATCTACATTGTAAAAGCGCTACACAAATAAAGCTGAATTGAATATAAAAAAATGTATTATTATTATTTTTTTTCCAGTAATACTCTTTTTCTGGTAAATTTAACATTCTCACCTGCAAATGAACTGTTAACTCAGTTTTAGTGTATTTTTTACACTGCTAAAGGGCTTTTGTTATTTAGATTGTTGGTCTCGGTTCTAGACAAGCTTTGTTTTTTGCAGTGATTTACGTTTCTCTTTTTTAATTAGTAGTTTAAGTTCTTTATTTTTCCCATATATTGGTTTAATCTGGTGTACATGCACTGCAGGAATATTCATCATCTGTGTGAGCCATCCCTCCACTCATGACTCCATCACTGTGTTTGGTTGTTCACAGTGTGTGTGTGTGTTTGCTCAGAATCAGGGAGTGATGAAGCACGGAGCGCGGGGCAAACGACAAACGCTCAAATCTGCCTCTACAGACCTCGGGACTACTGACATGGGTGAGAGACCGAACACACTGCAGGCTTTCTGCTCATTGACAGACGACACCACACAAACACACAGTAGCCGCATTTCCACTATCAGGCCAGTGCGAGCCAGGGCTTTTATCGGGCCGGGCCAGGCCAATCTCCCGGGTGGTTGAGTAACGCCCCATTCACTCAGGGCTTTAGCGTCAACGCTTGACTGAAGGCGTGTCTGAAGTTGGGGCTAAAGCGATCGTCATAGCAGCGTCAGCCAATGAAATTCAGTCAGCAATAGGCCACTGTCTAGCTGGTGTATTTGCATACAGCGATCTGATTGGCTGACGCTTTCGTCTGGGCTTGAAAAGTTGAGCAAGTCCCAACTTCTGCAGCGAGCAACGCTTCTGAAGCGGCGCCGACGGATCCACAATGCAGTTCGGCAACGCCTGACGTCACCCATTCACAGTGAATGGGAAGCGTTGACGCTGACGCCCCGTGTGAATAGGGCGTAATGAGGCCAAAATCATGTCGTGTTTCCACTGTCGGGCTAGTAGCTCGCAGCGCGTCAAGCAAACACCGCCCACAGAACATCCCCCGAATAAAACGTCACACAACCCGCCCACTTCAACAGGAATCATGCAGAGAAAGCACACCATAGAATCATCACGAAACGAAACCATTAAAATGAAGACAACCCAAACAAACAAACGACACGTTACTGTACAGCAGTACATTATATGTCTATACGCACAGACCTGTGTATTTCCATTCATTACATTTGTTTACTCGCCGACAGACTGTTGGCATCGTGCATCGAGTGCTCTCGCCACTAACGGAGGGACCCAGCACAGTGAGCGCACCATCCATAATATAAAACAACAGAAATTCTCTGTTATAATGCAGTATGAAATGTATTGTATAACATCCTTGTTTTGATAGATGTCGTCTTAAGTGTTTCAGCACATAAGAGCAAGTAGCCTAAAAAAATATAGACATAGCCTAGTATTTGTTGTGCTCGGCAGCTATTCACTAAAGCTCTACATTTAAAGTTTCATTAATAAATTAGACCACGTCATGTAAAAACATCAACACTGGTTTGAGGATATAGAACACATATTTACTGTTTCCCCCGATGCATTTAAAGCACGGGACTGGGTGACAGAAAAAAAAAAGTAGGCTAGATTCTGCTTTCTCTCAACCAAAAAAATTTGTTTGCGCGATTAGATTAATATTATCGTCTCCAAATACTTAATATTTATTATTAAATTATACTTAATTATACTTAAATTATACTTAATAATATTTCAAACCTTCTCCGGTGTTTATTGTTTTTAGAAAATCTAAATCTAAAATCTTTTCTTCAGATAAGCCTTTGTAAAATGAAAGTTATGTGGCTTTAAAACGGTTTGATTTATGTATTGTATATAGGCTACCTACATTGTTGTAGCTAGCTTTTGTTTATTTTATATTGGTTTATTTATTTAATGCGATTTTATATATAACTGATATTTGTAATTCTTTAAATTATATTTCAATATAGCTTAGGCCATTTTATCAAGATATGACACTATATTGTTTAAGGCTATGAAAGTGGGCACGTAATTTGTTAAGTTTTATGTCTTTCTGTTGTATTTAAATTGTGTATTATTATCTCCTAAATAAAAAAGCCGCGCAGCATTAACACAGCTGTAAAGGGAGCACTCTTTTTCTCGGTCTCACACACACATACAGGCATTTAAACGTGCACAAACAAACATTTTAAACTTGACAATAACTCTGGAAAACCTTTACTGTCTGCTGTGTCTTTAATATGGTGTAAAGATTATGATGCATTATTGAAACATAAAGGAGGACGCAGCAATGTCACTATAAATAAAACTACTTTATTATTTTATGCAACAGCCTTACATTTAAAAGGGAAGCATAAGGGCGATCATACGCAAAAAGACCCCATAAGGCTAGCTGTTTTCTTTCTCTTATTTATTTATTTGTTTGTCGCATGTATTCATAATTATTCATGTATTATTCAGAAAACTGTGCCCGCCTCTCCTTTCACTCCGGCCAGAAGCCCCAGCTGGCCTTCTTTGGCCCAAGGAATTCGGCGGGTCAAAAAATGCTGGCCGCTGGCCCCAAGAAAGCCCCGATTTAGCCCGATTAGGCCCCAGAAGTGACAGTGGAAACGTGACTGGCCTTGGCTTGCCCTGGCTCGCTTGCTTTAGGCGCGATAGTGGAAACGCGGCTAGTCTCTACATCTGATGCAGGGTTCCCACGCTTCTTGAAAGAACTTGAATGGATTCAGGGCCTGGACCGAACACCGGTCCTTGAAATTGCCTAAATTTAATTCCTTTATTTTCCTTTGCCGGAGTCTCTTATTCATCAGGGATGGCCACCGCGGAATGAACCGCCAACTATTCCAGCTTATGTTTTATGCAGCAAATGCCCTTCCAGCTGCAACCCAGTACTGGGTGTGTACTAAAAAGCATCTTTAGTCTAGTTTTGATCTAAGAGAGTGTATCTGATCCTTGCACATTATCAGCAAGGCTAATCTAGAGTTTAGGAGCCATATATGAGAAAGCTCGACCTCCTTTAGTGGACTTGGTATTCTGGGTAGTACCAGAAGCCCTGAGTTTTTAATCTTTTTGACAATAAAATAGTAATAAGATGTGTCTGTGTCCTGCAGTGGTCAGTCGGGTGTTGGAAGTGACGGATCTCCCAGAAGGCATCTCTCGTCCTGAGGCTGAAAAACTCTTCAATCAGCTCTCGCTCTGCGGCGCCAAGATCCAGTGGCTGAAGGACCCTCAGTGTCCCAGAGGCCCTGGTGGCGGACGCGGGGACGGCAGTGACCCAGCACACCTCTACACTGTAGTGGCCGTGTTCCCCAACACCATGGCGGCCCAGAACGCATCCTTCAAACTCAACAACAGCGGCGGCGGCCTGTTCAAGCTGCGCGCCGCCAAAAAAAACTATGACCTGCGCGTGCTGGAGAGAGCCAGCTCACAGTGAGAGACCCACAGGGAGGAGATCATCCCGCTGTTCCTTACACACTCACACATCCTTTATATTGCTTTACTTTCTGTCATTGACTGAAGAGCACATAATGAGACACTCGCCAATCGTAAGACACGCGCGCACACACACACACATAAGCTGGTGGCTTAAAGGGGCGGTACATAACACTGCATAAACATAGAGCTCCTCCCTTTGTGGCTTGTTTATAGCATAAATATCGAAAGAGTCTTAAATCAAGAGGTTTTCCTCGAAGAGTAAAGACTTTTGTGTTGATGAGGAGTCAAAAGTTTTTCTGTAAAATGAGCTAAATAATCTGACAATGGAGGAAGAAAGGTAAGCTTGTTTTTCATTTTGACATGAGATCATTTTCCTCACCGCACTGGCAGAAAACTCACTTCATTATGACTCTTTATTTCTGAAAACAAGACACTTTTTTTATTTTGCTTGTTTATAAAATGCTTTATTTTAAGATTTTTTTAAAATTATTTATATTTGGGCTGGAATCAAGACAAAATCTTAGTCTTTATTGCTGTTTTTGGTATGATTAACCAAAAAATGTTAAATTGAGATGTTTTTCAAGACAAGTGAAGAATTTTTGTGTTGTTTTTAGAAGTAATGAGTGAAAATGAAGTGAGTTTTTCTGTAAAACAGGCTAAATAATCTGCAAATGGTGGAAGAAAGATAGTCTTGTTTTTCATTTGGACATAAGATAATTTTTCTTACCGAATTGGCAAAAAACTCACTTTTTCTTTTTTTGCTCGTTTCTTTTTTTCGTTTCTTTCCAATTTCTTTTTTTGCTCGTTTATAAAATGCTGCTTTATTTAAGATTTTTGTTCTGACATTTGGACTAGAATCAAGACAAAAGCATGCTCTTTCTTTATGTTTTTGTCTTGTTTTTAGTACAAATATATAAAAATTGTAAAATCAAGATGTTTATCTGGACAAGTTAAGCATTTGTGTTTGTTTTTTAGAAATAATGATTCAAAATTTTTCTGTAAAATAAGCTGAATAGCCTGACAATGGAGGTAAGGTAATGACGTAAGATTGTTTTTCATGTTGCATTGGCAGAAAACTCGATTCATTTTGGCTCATTATTACTGAAATTAGACTTTTTTTTTTTTTTGCTTGTTTATAAAATGCTGCTTGATTTTAAGATTTTTGTTCTGACATTTGGACTAAAATCGAGACAAAAGCATGTTCTTACATGTTCTATTCATGTTGTTGTCTTGTTTTTAGTAAAAATATCTAAAAATAGTGAAATCAAGACATTTTTCTGGATTTTATGTCTTGTTTTCAGAAATGATGAGTCAAAATGAAGTGAGTTTTTCTTCAAAACGGGCAAAATAATCTGACTGGGGTAAGAAAGGTAATGCTGATTTTCATTTTGACATAAAATTGTTTTGCTTACTGCACTGGCAGAAAACTCGATTCATTTTGACTCATTTCTAAAAAACAAGACTACTTTTTGCCAGTCCAAGTTTATTTTATTTTTTTTAATATTTGGACTAGAATCAAGACAAAAGCACATTCTTTCTTGGAGTTTTTGTCTTGTTTTAGTATAAACATCTATAAATTGTAAAATCAAGACATTTTTCTAGACAATTTAAGATTTTTTGTGTTGTTTTCAGAAATATTGAGTGAAAACGAAATGAGTTTTTCTTCAAACGAGCAAAATAATCTGACAATGTGGTGAGAAAGGTAATGCTGATTTTCATTTTAACACTAGATTGTTTTCTTGGCAGAAAACTCACTTATTTTTAGCTCATTTTTTTTTTGAAAACAAGACAATGTTTTTTGCTTGTCTAAAACATGCTGCCTAATTTACAATTTTTTTTTTTAAATATTTGGACTAGAATCGAGTTTTTGTCTTGTTAATAGTTTAAATATCTGAAAATTTTAAAGTCAAGATTTTTGTCAGACAAGTAATGAATTTGTTTTCAGAAATAATGCGTGAAAATGCAGTGAGTTTTCCTTCAAACCAAGCGAAATAATCTGACAATGGAGGAAGAAAGATTACCTTGTTTTTTCATTTTGACATAAGATCATAAGGTTTTGACACGTTTTTATTAAGAAAACTCACTCTATTCTGCCTTATTGTTACTGAAAACAAGACTTCTTTTGCTTCTTGATTTCAGAAATTTGTAATATTTGGCCTAAAATTGAGACAAAATCAAATTCTTTTAGTTTTTGTCTTTTTTTTTTAGTAAAATTGAAAAATCAAGTTGTTTTTCTAGACAAGTAAAGACTTCGTGTTTTGTTTTCAGAAATGTTAAGTCAAAACAAGGTAAATAATTAGATTGTAGATTGTAATTGTAGATATTTGGACTAGAATCAAGACAAAAACTCTGAAGAAATAAAACAAAAAGTATTTTCTTTCTTAGAGTTTTTGTCTTCTTTATAGTACAAATCTTAAATCAAGACTTTTTTTTTTTTTTTTGTGTGACGTGTGTTTTCAGAAAAATGAAGTCATTACTGTGAGATTTTACTAAACAAAGCAAATGTGCCAGCAGAGTAAAAGCAGAATAACCTAGTTTTTGGGTTAAAATAATAAGATTGTTTTGCTTACACTGCTGGCAGATTATTGATCTTGTTATAAGAAAAAACGTCATTAATTATGACTTTTATTTCTAAAAACAAGACTTCTTTTTGCTTCTTGATTTCAGTATTTTTTGATATTTTGACTAGAATCAAGACAAAAGCAGAAAAGTGTGTCTTGTTTTAGTACAAATATCTAACAATTATAAAATCAAGACGTTTTTATAGATGTTAAGTAAAAAATTTGTGTTTGGTTTTCAGAAATTGCGTCAAATCAAGCTGAATAATCTGATCTGCCAATGGGGAAAGCAGAATCATGTTGTTAAATGGTAAAAAATAGTTTATTTAGCTTGACTTATTTGGGTTGTCTAGAAATGCTTCGTGATCGTTTTCCTGCTTAAAATAAGCAAGACAGCAGAATATCGTCATGTCACAAGGAAAAACAAGATTATTTTGCTTTCCCCGTTGGCTGATTATTTTGATTGTTCCACAGAAAACTCATTTAATTTTGACTCATTTCAACAAGACAATATTTATTGCTCGTCTAGAAAATGTGTTTTGATTTAAGAATTTGTAGATATTTGGACTTAAAACAAGACAAAAACTCTAAGAAAAGCATAAAATATAGAGTATTTGCTTAGTTTTTTGTCTTCTTTGTAGTACAAATATTAAATCAAGACGAATATTTTCTTGTATTGTGATGTTTTCAGAAATATTAAGTCAATATTAAGTGAGATTTTACTAAACTAAGTAAATCCGCCAGCAGGGTAAGCAGAATAACCCTGTTTTTGGTTTGAAATAATATGATTATTTTGCTTACACTGCTTGCAGATTATTGATTATTGATTTTAAGGAAAAACTCCATTAGTTATGACTTTTATTTCTGAAAACAAGACCATATTTGT
This sequence comes from Danio rerio, assembly GCF_052040795.2. Classification (NCBI taxonomy): domain Eukaryota; kingdom Metazoa; phylum Chordata; class Actinopteri; order Cypriniformes; family Danionidae; genus Danio; species Danio rerio. The sequence continues at coordinate 61,457,588 of NC_141026.1, forward strand.
GCTAGGAAATGTTTCTTGATTTAAGATTTAGTTAATGTATCATTTAATTTCATTTGAATCAAATGTTTGGATATTTGTGCTATAAACAAATCATAAACTCCTGAGAAGGAAAACAATTTTTTTTTTGCAGTGTAAAACTTGAAATGATCACTCTTTACTCACCTTCAAGTGGTTTGAGTTGGACAAAAAAAAATAATATTGGGGTTAATGAAGAATGAACTAGTGTGTGTCTCTCAACCACGTTCCTGGAGGACTACCAACACTACATGTTTCTCCTTTGTCACACACACATTACAGGTCTTCAGTGTGTGCTAATGAACTGATGATCTGAATCAGGTGTGATTGGCAAAGTAGACCTTAAAATGTGCAGTGCTGGTGGTCCCCCAGAAACATGGTTGAGAAACACTGAAGCTATTGACTTCCATGGTATTTCTTCTTACTACTGTGGTTGTCCAACATTTTTCTGAATATCTTATTTTGTGTTCAGCAGAAACAAATGAACTCTTCTGGGAGTTTGGAACAGCTTGAGGATGATTAGTAAATGATTACTTTAATTAATGGTTGAAGTATGCCTTTAAAGGGACAGTTCACCCACATATGAAGGCATCATTTACACACCTTCAGCTCAAACAGTTCGGGTTGGTATTAATGTCCATTATATGGACAAATATGAGGGAAGTCAATGATGATCAGGGCTTTTCTTTATGTGTTCTCTAGAAGAAAGAAATACTGACATGATGGTATGAAATCTTTGGGGTGAACTGTCTCTTTAAGACACGGGTGTCAATTCCAGTTCATGGAGGGCCGCAGCTCATCACAGTTTAGTTCCAACCCTAATTAAACACACCTGATTAAACTGATTGAGTCCGTCAGGCTTGTTTGAAAGCAGCAGGTAAGTGTGTTGGAGCAGGGTTCGAACTAAACTGTGCAAAACTGCGGCCCTCCAGGAACTAGAATTGACACCTGTGCTTTAAGAGGACAGTTCAGAGATTTAAAGGGACAGTTCACCCAAAAATTCATTTTACTTACTATTTACTCTCCCTCAAGTGGTACAAATTGCTATCTTTTTTTGTTTGTTTGTTTGTTCTATTAAAACATTAAAGAAGATAATTTGAAGAATGTTAGAAACCTGTAACCATTGACTTCCATAGTAGGAAAAACAAACACTATGGAAGTGAATGGTTACAGATTTGCAGACAGAATTTCTTTGTAAGTAAATGTTGGCAGAATGTTCATTTGTAGGTGAACTATTTCTTTAAGATCTTTGTTTACATGTCTTTTATTTCTTCTGTGGAGCAAAAATGCCCATATTTTAAGAAATGCTGCTTTATATTGACTTCCGTTTACATAAACATGAACACAAATGAAGTGGAAGTCAGTTTGAGCTGAAGCGTTCTGGTGTTTGTTTTCTGCCGAAGATGAAAAAGCATGGAGATCAAACAGAGATTAAGAAAATGCAGTGTGCATCGTATTCTTATCTGAGACTTAAAGGGTTAGTTCACACAAAATATCTCAATTGCTCAACGTTTGCTCTCCCTCAGGTGTTTCCAAACCTTTTAGAATTTGTTCTGTTGAATATTAAAGAAGATATTTTGAGGAATGCTGGATACCTGTTACCATTGACTTCCATATTAAGAAGTAAAATACAATGGAAGTCAATGGTTACTGGTTTTCAGCATTCTTCACAATATCTTCTTTAGCGTTTAACAGAAGAAAGAAGCTCTTAAAGCATGAGTAAATGATGGCAGAATGTTCATTTGTCGGTGAACTGTTTCTTTAATGAAGATCTCCTTCGTTTGCATGTCTTTTATTTCTTCTGTGGGGCAAAAATGCACATATTTTGAGGAATGCTGATTCATATTGACGTCCGTTTACATAAATATGAACACAAATGAACTGAAACTAAGTTTGAGCTGAAGCGTTTTAGTGTTTGTTTTCTGCAGAAGAAAAAGCATGGAGATTAAACAGAGATTAAGAAAATAGAGTGAAAATCTTATTCTTATCTGAGACTTAAAGGGTTAGTTCACACAAAATCTAACATTTACTTTCCATGTTTCAAAGTCCTTTGAGTTTCTTTTATTAACCACTAAAGGAGATATTTTGAAGAATGCTGGATACCTGTAACCATTGAGTTCCATAGTAGGAAATCAAATGGAAGTCAATGGTTACAGGTTTTCAGCATTCTTCAAAATCCTTTAGTGTTCAACAGAAAAGGAAACTCTTAAAGCTTGAGTAAATGATGACATGATTTTCATGTTTGGGTGAACTGTCTTTTTAAAATGGTAAATCTGGTGCTCTGCTGCTTTAACTGCTGCTTTATATGCAGATTTAAAGAGACGGTACACCCCAAAACAAACATTGTCATCATTTCCTCACCATTTCTTACCTCCAAACATTAAACATTCTTTCTTGTTGACCACGAAAGTTTGAAGACTTCTGAAAACCGGTAACCATCGACTTCCACACTATTTGATTTCCTACAATGGAAGTCAATAGTTACCGATTTTTAACATTCTTCAAAATATCTTCTTTTGTGTTTACCAGAATAAAAGAAACGAATGGTTTAAGAAACCAAACCAAATAATGCTTTGGAAACACTTGAAGATGAGTAAACCGTGATTAAATATTCATCTTTTGGAGTACTGTCCCTTTAAATCCAGATGTTCTTCCACCAAAGTAAGTGGTTCAGGTTTGGAGCAGTGTGTGTGTGTGTGCGTGTGTAAATGATGAAGTGATGAACTCTCGGTTTAACACTCGCCTCTGTCCTCCATCAGTCTCTCCTCCTCTTCTCCTTCACATGGTTCACTTTGGATTTCTTCCTCTTTCTCTTTCTGGCGTTTCTTGCTTTCTGTTTTGCCTTAACGCTGTTGTGGACTTCTGTATTGCGCTGTTTATTTTCTCTCTCTCTCTCTCTCAGATGAATCTTCTTTTCTCGGTTCAGTATATTTATATAAGTGATGTAAGGATTATAAGAAATAATCTATATATTCAGTGATTCTTTTTTCCCGTGGATAAGTTGAAGCCTCTCCTTTTTCTCTCCTCTTCTTCTCTCCTCGTTGTGTTTTTTGCGTTGGCCGCTGTGCAGAAAGTATCTGAGGTATTTAAAAGTGCACAATGATTGCGAATGTCTACTGTAAATTCCATTTAATCTGTTATTTTTTGTTTGTTTTTAAAAATATAAAAGATAACTCGAAGATCCCTGCGCTGTCTGGCTTTCTGTTGAGTCGGAGGATGTGTGTGTGTGTGCGTGTGTGTGTGTGTGTGTGTGTGTGTGTGTGTGTGTGTGTGGATGGATAGAGTATGTGAGATGTTTGTGTGTGTGTGTGTGTGTGTGTGTGTGTGTGTGTGTGTGTGTGTGTGTGTGGATGGATAGAGTATGTGAGATGTTTGTGTGTGTGTGTGTGTGTGTGTGTGTGTGTGTGGATGGATAGAGTATGTGAGATGTGTGTGTGTGTGTGTGTGTGTGTGTGTGTGTGTGTGTGTGTATGTGTGTGTGTGTGTGTGTGTGTGTGTGGATGGATAGAGTATGTGAGGTGTGTGTGTGTGTGTGTGTGTGTGTGTGTGTGTGTGGATGGATAGAGTATGTGAGATGTTTGTGTGTGTGTGTGTGTGTGTGTGTGTGTGTGTGTGTGTGTGTGTGTGTGTGTGTGTGTGTGTGTGTGTGTGTGTGTGTGTGTGTGTGTGTGTGGATGGATAGTAGAGTATGTGAGATGTGTGTGTGTGTGTGTGTGTGTGTGTGTGTGTGGATGGATAGAGTATGTGAGATGTTTGTGTGTGTGTGTGTGTGTGTGTGTGTGTGGATGGAAAGAGTATGTGAGGTGTGTGTGTGTGTGTGTGTGTGTGTGTGTGTGTGTGTGTGTGTGTGTGTGTGTGTGGATGGATAGTAGAGTATGTGAGATGTTTGTGTGTGTGTGTGTGTGTGTGTGTGTGTGTGTGTGTGTGTGTGTGTGTGTGGATGGAAAGAGTATGTGAGGTGTGTGTGTGTGTGTGTGTGTGGATGGATAGTAGAGTATGTGAGATGTTTGTGTGTGTGTGTGTGTGTGTGTGTGTGTGTGTGTGTGTGGATGGAAAGAGTATGTGAGGTGTGTGTGTGTGTGTGTGTGTGGATGGATAGTAGAGTATGTGAGATGTTTGTGTGTGTGTGTGTGTGTGTGTGTGTGTGTGTGTGTGTGTGTGTGTGTGTGGTCATCTCCTCCAGATCAGTTGCTGCTGGTGAAGGTAAGTGAAGCTCAGCTGATCTCAGTACAGACTCTGCTCCTCCTCCTCCTCCTCCTCCTCCTCCTCCTCCTCGGTGTGTTTGAGAGTCTCATGATGAGCCGTGATGCGGGAGAATATCTGAGAATCCGCCTGAAGGAAGATTAATGTTGATCCATCACAATCACACACATGATTTTCAGCTCCTTCAGCAAACAGATTATGTTGTGTTGCACATTTAATATTATTAAAGTGTAGAGCGGTTACTCGACTGAAGATCTACAGAACATGTTTCATTCATTCATTCATTTTCTTGTCGGCTTAGTGCCTTTATTAATCCGGGGTCGCCACAGCGGAATGAACCGCCAACTTATCCAGCATATGTTTTACGGATGCCCTTCCATCTCTGGGAAACATCTATACACACTCATTCACACACACACACACACACACACACTCTATGGATAATTTAGCCTACCCAGTTCCCCTATAGCGCATGTGTGTGGAGTGTGTAAACCGGAGCACCCGGAGGAAACCCACGGGAATGTAGCGGGACTCAAACCAGTGACATTCTTGCTATGAGGCTACCCACTGCGCCACTGTTCTGCCCCCACATATATATTGTCAACAGAAGCTGTAAATCAGCGTTTGATTGTTGACACGTGATGGGAAACGTTATAAACTGTTCACCTTTATTTTCTCCTCTGAGATCGGTCGTTTCTGAATTCAGGATATTTTAGTTTAAGGGTGACCCTTTGATTTTCACACTTCTTCAAAAATAAGTTTCTCAGATGTGAAGTATTTGCATATTTATTTATGCATTTGGCGAACACTGTTATCCTGAAGATGAAGAAAGTCCAAAGCACACGAGAGGGGTCTGCAGACCTGGTGCTGTGCAATCTGAGCTGCATCCAATGCTTTTTAATGCGTCACCTAACCCCACTCCTAACCCTACTAATAGTATCTGGATGCAGCCTTTATGATGCATGCTGAGACTGCATCACTCAGCGATGCAATGTCAGACACAAAGCACTCAAATGAAGCGAGTGATGTCACTGCAAGGGGTGGGGATATCATTTTTTGCTGGATACCAGGGCCCGGTTTTTCAAAAGGTTTAATCCGGATAAAATTGATCCAGATTTAGTAATCCTGTTTTTGCGATCCGTGATCACGTAATCCAGCTTACTTTTGAGCCAGTTTTTCAAAGCAACATCGGATTGGATCAATCTGATCTGGATAGGAACTTTTCAGGATCACTAAATCTGGATAACCAGTGCTCAAACAGGAGAGGACATCACAATGTAGAACTCTAGATATGTAAAGAGTAGAATAGCCAGCGTGGGGTCAGAATAACTTTATTTTCATTTGAAATGAAAACTAAGAAAATTTAATAATTATTAAAATAATAATAATAATAATATAAAAAAGAAAAACAACACCCCATTCTCTTCCAGCAGTCCGCTCATCTGAGACCTACAACACTGTACATTGAGGATATTAATAATAAGTTTCAAATATAGATGTAAATAAAAAAAAGACTTAATGTCAAAAACTCCACAATCATTTCAGACTTCCTCATCTGATGTGGAGAGAGCAGCTTGTCTGAGCGCAGCCTTTAGGAGGCAGATCTCAAGTCATTGGCCTTGGTTTGCTGCAGTTTGGTCAGAGTCAGTTGTTCCTCTGCCAGATGAAGCTGTGCTTCTGCCCTTTCAGTCTCTTTTTGCAATTGTTGAAAGAGATATAAAAAATCAGTCATTGCCATTCTTTGCATTTTTTTTATTCTGTAATCATTGCATGCATCACTAATAAATATTCTAAAAAAAAAAAAACATTTTGCATTGTGATGAATATATATATATATATATATATATATATATATATATATATATATCAATTAGTGACAGAATAAAATTGATTGTTGTTGGTCAGTTTTGGCAGCTGTTTGGGGGATTATTTTATGAGGCCAAACTCTTTCTACTTTGCTGTAGGCCTATACTGAAAGGCTGAATACGTTAAAGCCTATAATCACTATAGCCTGACGGATGAACAAATAAAATAAAAACCTTATGAATAAATAGTATATCTCGTAAGATACTGTATGATCCAAAAATAGTATTATTTAATACATTTTTTAAATTTTCATTACATTTTGGGCATGAAATCCACGGTAAATCCACCCTTCTGATGGGATCAGTTTAATCCAGGATTTTTGGATCAAAGTGATCCAGATCCTACAAAAAAGGTCTGAAAAACCCAAACTAAAGGTTTGATCCGGATCAAAACCAAGATTGGATTACGTGATCTAATCCGATTATATAATCCGTTTTTCCTTTTGAAAAACCCATTTTCAAGATTTGATCCAATCCCTTATCCAAAATCCCAGTGGATTACTTTTGAAAAACTGGGCCCAAGACATGTTGGACTTTCAGGGAATGAACGAGCGGATGCAGCTGATCTAAAACAAGCTGTGAACAAATGTCAAGACCTTTTATTAACAATTACATTTTAAATAAGTGGCAAGAGGAGTGGGATACTCTGGAAAACAATCAATTACACGAAATCCAGCCTGAAATTACAGATGAAGCCTGGTCATCCAGATTTAGTGATCCTGAAAAGTTCCTATCCGGATCAGATTGATCCAATACAATGTTGCTTTGAAAAACTGGCTCAAAAAGTAAGCTGGATTACGTGATCACGGATCGCAAAAACAGGATTACTAAATCCGCATCAATTTTATCCGGATTAAACCTTTTGAAAAACCGGGCGCAGGAGATCATCCTCTGTGCAGTCATGCGTGATTTTTTTTATTAGTTTATCTTTAATGTTCACGAGTGCCATCAAAGTTACCCATGATGCTTTAAAATCAGCTTAGTCCCTTTATTAATCTGGGGTCGCCACAGCGGAATGAACCGCCAACTTACTCTTTCACACACTACAAACAATTTAGCCTACCCAATTCCCCTATAGCGCATGCATTTGGACTGTGGGGGAAACCGGAGCACCCGGAGGAAACCCACATCCCCAACACGGGGAGAACATGCAAACTCCACACAGAAACGCCAACTGACCCAGCCGAGGCTCGAACCAGAGACCTTCTTGCTGTGAGGCCACTGTGCTAGCCACTGTGATGCCCTCTCCTGCAACTAATGATGTTAATATTATATAGTACAGTTAATCTTAATATCACAACGTAAACACCGCAGGAGTCGTAATCTAAAGTAAACAAAAGGCTGATGGATTTTATCTGCAGGTTGTTTTATTAAATACTCTGTTTATCTTCTGTAGTTTATAGAGGAAACATGGTAATTTAAATACTGTAATCAAATATATTACCTCGCAACCCCTCCCTCTTCCCCCTAAATTGTTCCCACAGGAAGATCCCGACCCTCACTTTGGGAATCACTGCTGTAGTTAATGCTAGAGTACGCTGGTGCATTCATTAACAGAGTTGTAGATACTCTAATATATACAGTCTGATACGCTTTACTATAGTCTGATTAAAACACTACAGTATTCTGAATGACGTTCATGTGGGTCTGAACATAAGGTCACGCTCAACTGTAAAGCTTCCATTAGTTAATGTATTCACAGCAATTTATTAATCAACATGTACTAATGCATTATGAAAACACACCTGACTGTGTTGTCTGTGACTGACATCAACAAAGGTGAACGGTTACTGCAGTGTGTTTGCGTTCGTGTTTATTTTCTGAGGGTGTTTGTGTGAGTTTGTCTCCCTCTGCTGGTGGAGAGGCGCATCTGCACTGCTCTACATCGCTCAATGCAATGAAGCTGCAGGCCCGGAGACCCAACTGCACGCTCAGACGGCTAGATCTGCACTTCCAGACCTTCACAGCGCCACCTGCTGTTTAAAAGATCGACTAACCTGATTTCAGCTGCTTCTAAATTGTAATTTAAACTATTTTTGTACTATTAAATTCAATTCAGCTTTATTTGTATAGCGCTTTTACAATGTAGATTGTGTCAAAGCAGCTTCACATAAATGGTCATAGTAACTGGAACAGTGTGGTTCAGTTTTAGTGTTTAAGTTCAGTTCAGTTTAGCTCAGTTCAGTGTGATTTAATCATTACTGAGAGTTCAAACACTGAAGAGCAAATTCATCGATGCGTAGCTCTACCAATCCTGAACCATGCGAGCCAGTGGCGACAGCGGAGAGGGAAAAAAACTTCACCTGATAAGAGTGATAGTAAAATAGTATAAAATATTAGGCTATGATTGAATAAATTAATATATGAAATATTAAACATACTATTTTTAATGCATTAATTCTGTTGTGTTTTTATTAATTGTGTTTGTAAATAGATATTGTTCATTTACTTCAATATTTTCAGACATTTGTTGTTTTTTTTATCATTAAGGATTTATGGGTTTCGTATTGAGTTGAGGAAATGAATATTATCTTCATATACAATACATTTCTTCACATACAATAAATTATAGAGCTCTGAGTAATTTTCTCACAACAAACTTTATTTTTGTGGACTTTTTCATGAGGTCCTACAAGTCAAGTTGTAAACAATGCAGAGAAAAATGGTGAAAAATAATTATTGGAGTAATAATAATTTTTTACATAGAAAATAACATTAAATAAAATAAATGCTTTACATTCTTATTGGGGAGATTTTTCATTTCTAGATAAAAAAAACTGGAAATATCTGCAGTCTTTGGTACATTTATTTATCTGGATCCCCATTAGCCACAACCAAGGTTCTTCCTGGGGTCCATCGAACATAACACAAAATTACATTAATACACAACAACAAAGACTAATAAAAACATTAAAATACATACATAACATCCAAATCAACAATCTACTTAATATTGTTCCATTAAATATTTTTTAAAATAATTTTTTAAACCTCATTTTACTTGTTACAAAGCATGTAATGTTTGACGGCAATTCATTCCATATTCTCATTCCTCTGTAACAGTTTTCCTGTTACTAATTGAAAATTCTACCTGTAGTAGCTATCTCACCCATTAGAGGGCGATCTAGGTAGTAAGTCTCCAATCTGCTTAAAAGGAGGTAGAGAAGAAGCAGTAGGCAGGAAGTATGTTGCCTAGCACATGGAAAGGCTTCTTCACTGCGCTGTTGTTTGTTGATGCACTTATTTGAGGAACATTTTTGTTCTTATACCTCAGATGTAAGTAGGCCTGTTTTTTTTTTTTTTTGTATAAATTTCGGTTTTGTACATATGTTTTTTGTGGTGTTGGCAAGGTTTTGATTGTATGTTTGTTTATATGCAGAGGGTTTTTGGTATACACTTTAAGTCATCAAAACAGGCCCTGGACAATCCATACTCATATCCGCAGACTTTTTCCATCCACTTTCCTACTGATTCCGTGGCCAACCATTGATGAACTGTTTGCTGAAATTGATCTTTCATGTGATTCACTTAAGGACTGATGGTATCTTTTTTGCTTGCTATAAATACTGGATCCAATGAGAGACACTTATCAAATGCTTATTTCTGTCGAAAAGTGATCATTAATGAGTTGACTGCTGATCATTTCATATCCCCAGTGTGTAACAATAATTATTCATAGCTGTTGTCATATACATTTATTCTAAATACACATGAATCTCTGAAAGTTGTTTTGTGGTCTCTCAATTTCTTTAATGTAGCTTCAAAAAAAAAAGTAGTTGTTACACCTCTATACTTCACGGTACGTTGCTTTGCATTAGTTTTTGAAATGGGAAGCAAAAAATTTCCTTTTAATGCATGCCTGGTGTTAAAATGATGACTAACAGTACTATACAAAAGTTGACTGTACAATACACTTGGAACTTTTACCACAGAAATATTTCTTATAAAACACAGCAGAGAAACAATTTCCCTATCCTTCACCAATAACCAACCTAAAGGTTTATGCATTTTCATAATATGAACTCTTCTATTGCAGTGTAAAATGAGTCGTGCCGCTCTATTCTGGACTAACTGTAATTAAGTCTTACTCGACCATACCACTGGACAGTAATCTAGATAAGAAAGAACAATTGCCTGAACAATTTGAGAAATACAGTACTGTGGTAAAAAGTCGACACATCTCTTAATAATTAATAAACCTCTCCCCATAACTATTACCATTTCATCAATCTGTTTTGACCACTTATCAAGAAGAACTCCAAGAAGCTTAATTTCCTCTACCTGTTCAATAGGCACACTCATTACAGACACATTTAACTGTGGTTTACATTTAAATTGAAAGTTTGATCCAAACACAATACTTTTGGTTTTTGTCAAATTTAACACCATCTTATTATTCTGTACCCACTTCACCACTAATTGTAACTCCTCATCTGAATCAGCAGATCATTTTTCTATCGATGCCGGTACACTGTATTAGTGTTGGCAGAGACCCACTTTTTAAATTGTAATATCAATCTGGGAAAAATACACACCACAAGCTAATTACTTTTGATTTCACCTAAGAGATCTCATATTGTAGATTCTATGCAGATTAACTGAGATTTTGATTTCCACAAAACGTGTTTGTAATTATTACAGAACTTATAAATAATTGATTTATTTACTGTTATTGTGTTACTGTTATTGTCTTTAGTAGAACTTTCAGATAGATAATACAGTAATATGTACAGTAGACCTATACAGCACTAAAATATGTTACAAATAATAATTGCGCTATATATTATACATTTTACTTTAACATTTTTACTTTAAAGTTTTTTTCTTATTTTGCCAGAAAGCATTGCTAGAAAATTGTCCCAGATTGGTACAATAATACATCAAATAAGAGCCAGCTGTAAATATCATAAAATAATGCTGCTTTGACACTAATTTGATCAAATCAAACACTGAAATAATTGCTTGTTAGTGTAATATTTTGCACCACATTGATTTATTCCATAAATCTTGGTAATTTTCAGGAATCGCTTTAATAATTAATAACCTTACTGGCGTTTCTGATGTTGTTACTTGCTAGAAAGTGCTGGTCTGAGTGTGCAGTTGGGTCTCCGTACCTGCCGCTTCACCCAACCCAACAGCAGGGGGCACTGTCTGGTCTGGAAGTGCAGGTCTGTACGCGCAGGTCTGAGCGTGCAGTTGGGTCTCCGGGCGCGCTCACACACACACACACACAGTGGCGCAAAAAGGGGGTATGCAGTATATGCGGCGCATAGGGGCGCCACACATGGGGGACACCATTGTGCCAAAACTATTTTTGAAATTATCCATATTAAAAGTTTCAAATAATATATATATATATATATATATATATATATATATATATATATATATATATATATATATATATATATATATATATATATATATATATGTATATGTTAAAAATGTTTAATTAGCATTTTATACGCGTATAATATTGTATTTTATTAAATTAAAAAATCCTTTAACACCCCACCCCCCACCCCCATTTTTTATACCATATACATGTTTTTATGAATTTATTATGCATCATATTGATTCATCAGGCCTTTTGGTAACTTCTTAGCTCAAAAATATTCTAATTTTAGCTACAAACAAAGTTATAACATTTTTTTATAACATCAAAGTCTTTTTTTATTTAACTTTTAGTAGTTTCAGTCAATTGTTCTGGCAAAGACAGACCTACACTTCTCACAGTATGCATGTGAGAAGTAATCACAATGTTCTTTTGCCCTTTAGGACTCCCATGTCTATCATTTTGTTTTGACAAATGTAGTACAAAAAGTCCAAAAGCAAGGCTAGTCAAGGTGCTATAATCATTTAGTGAGGGAAAATTAAACTGAGATGAATTTTGGGGTGGTATGAGATGCATTTCTTTGCGACTTAACATGCTTAATGTAATTATACCTTTTTACTTCATACTATTTCAGTTGTGTTCAGAACTGCGAAACTGTATTTTTTAAAGCATATTAATATCTTTATGAAAAAATATCTTTAATTTATTGATGGAAATATTCTCCACATTTTATCACTTGCCTGTTATAAAATATAGTTGGATTGAAGGGGGGCACGCAAAAGTTGAAGCCGCATACCCATCAGTAAATGTGCAGTTGCGCCCCTGCACACACACACACACACACCCTAAAAGCAGATTGACATTTTCCACAAGTCTACAAACATTTTCAATGATGTGTGACTGACTGATGTGTTTTGCATGATGTGTGTGTATATTAAATGATATAAAATGAACAGTATATGCAGTTCAAACATATAAATCTTGTGTTCAGGTGTACAAAAACATGTGGAAGAGGAAATGACGGACAGTATGATCAGTATTATCTATGATAAGAGTGTGTGTTTCAGGTATGTGTGTGTTCGAACAAGTTGTGTGTGCGTTGCTCCAGTTTTCTTGTGTGTGTGTGTGTGTGTGTGTGTGTGTGTGTATGTTCCAGGTTTCTTCTGTTTGTGTTTTCCTCCAGGTTTCGTGTGTGTTTGTGTTTCTTCAGGTTTCAAGCGTGTGTTCTTCCAGATTGCAGGTGTTCATGTGTAATAGAGACGAACTAGTGAGAGCAACCGACTTCCATGCAGAAGGTCGGCGGTTCGATCCCAGCTTGGAGCAGGTTGGGTGGTGAAGAATCAGCGGGGTTACATTGGTGCCGTGACCTGGATGGGTGTGAGGTTTAGGGGGGTGAGGTACAGAAGCCATCTAATAAGTGCTGTGCAGGTAAACCTCACTCCTCTGACCTCTAAAGGTGCTCTAGCGACAGACGTTATGGTCTTTAGCCTCCTTGGTACAGCAACTGACTCTCATGCGGAAGGTCACAGGTTCGATTCCAGCTCAGAGCGGGTTGGGTGGCGGGGTCACACGTGTGTGTTTGTGTTTCTCCTGATGTCAGTTGTGTGTTTGTGTGTTCCTCCAGATTTCAGATGTGTGTGTTTGTGTGAGTTCCTCCTGGTGTCAGGTGTGTGTGCAGTCCTCAGCTCTACAGCAGTCAGCAGATCATTAGAGTTTCTTCTTCTTCTGTGTGTGTACTGTGCGCTTCATTACCGTCTCATTATTTAAACACAAGCCCAAACTTTTCCTGCTGCATTTGCAGAATCTCCTGAAGACTCAGAGTCTGTAATGAGGAGACGAGCCGTTCATTAGAGTCAGACTCACTCCGGCTCCTGCTCAATCCACTGACGCTCTCTTCAACTAATCATCTGCTTTAATTACTCACTGACACACACACACACACACACACACACGAGCATTCACAGACATGTGCTCAATGACAACTACAGTACAGATTTAAATATTGGTATTATAAATGAACAAAATCTATAATTAATGATTTTGTACGAAATTTTTTTTTTTAAAATATATCAAAATATTGAACATATTCAGATATTATATACATTATAATAAATAGGTTATGACCAATAATGTTTACTAATGATAACTTATTGCACTGTAGAATAATAAAGATAATAGTCAAAGCTTGCTGAAGTGAGAGAGTGACAGTATAAGTCTGTGTGTGTGTGTGTGTGTGTGTGTGTGTGTGTGTGTGTGTGTGTGTGTGTGTGTGTGTGTGTGTGTGTGTGTGTGTGTGTGTGTGTGTGTGTGTGTGTGTGTGTGTGTGTGTGTGTGTGTGTGTGTGAGAGAGAGAGAGAGAGTAAGATAGTGTGTTTGTACTGTATGTGTGTGTGTGAGAGAGAAAAGCTATATCCAGTGCTCAGCATATGAGTACAGCCCGTTTTGAAGATGAAAATGTTCCTCCAGTTCTCAGTGAATATAGCTGATGTGTTTTGGTGCATCTGAACAAAACAGATTTGTTAAACAGGTTTAAATCATATTTTACTCACCAAACATACTGAGAAATTAAAAGATAAAACAATGAAATTCAAGCAAAATATTGCAAAACCTACAAAATTTCAACTTAATTTGTACATTTTTTGCTTCTCTTGATTTTTCTTATTTTTTTATTTGTATTTAATATTTTTATAACATATAAACGTGGCTGTGCTAGTGTTTGGAGTGTTATCGTAAGTTATTTCGTTAGATAAGCTCCAGATTTGACTGACTAATCTAATGTACAGTGCATGCAGAAAGTATTGACGGCGCTTCCCTTTTCCACATGTTACTGCCTTGTTCATTTATCTAAAATCATGAATTTCCTCAACATTCTACACACAATCCCCTATAACGACAATGTGGAGAAAGAGTTTTTTAAATTATTGCAGATTTATTAGAAATAAAGAGCTGAAGAGTCACATGTACATCAGTGTTCACAGGCTTTGCTCAAGACTCTGTTGATGCTCCTTTGGCAGTGATTACAGCCTCAAGTCTTGTTGAATATGACGCCACAAGCTCTGCACACCTGTCCTTGGGAAACATTCCTCTTTGCAGGACCTCTCAAGCTCTATCAGGTTTGGATGGGAGTCGACGGTGTTCAGTCATTCTCAGATCTCTCCAGAGATGTTCAATAGGATTTAGCTCTGGGCTCTGGCTTGGGCCACTCAAGCACATTCACCGAGTCATTGTGAAGCCGCTGCATTGTGTTGGCGGTGTGCTTTGGGTCATTGCCCTGCTGGAAGATGAAGCGTCGCCCCAGTCTGAGGTCGAGAGCACTCTTGTGCAGGTGCCAACACCACCATGCTTCACTGTAGGGATGCTGTTAGCCTGCTGATGAGCGCCGCCTGCTGTTCTCCACACGTAACGCCTGGCGTTCACTCCAAACAGTTCAGTTTGAGTCTCATCAGAGCAGAGAGTTTAGTTTCTGATGCTCTGAGAGTCCTTCAGATGGCAAACTCCAGGCGGGGAGTGTCTTCCGTCTGCCCGCTCCACCATACAGATGCCTGATTGGTGGATTGCTGCACAGATGGTTGTCCTTCTGTAAGCTTCTCCTCTCTCCACAGAAGAGCGCTGGAGCTCAGACAGAGTGACCATCAGGTTATTGATCACCTGACTGAGGCTTTTCTCCCCGATCACTCAGCTTAAATGTCCGGCCAGCTCTAGGAAGAGTCCTGCTGGTTAAATATCTTCCACTGACGGATGATGGAGGACGCTGTGCTCACTGGAGTTTCAGAGCAGCAGAAATGTTTCTGTCACCTTCCCCAGCCTTGTGATCGAGACAATCCTGTCTCTGAGGTCTACAGACAGTTCCTTTGTCTTCATGCTTGGTTTGTGCTTTGTCATGCACTGTTAACCCTGGGCCCTTATATAGACAGGTGTAGCCTTTTCAGATCATGTCCATCAGCTGAATTGAGCACAGCTGAACTCCAATGAAGCTGCTGACACATCTCCAGAATGATCAGTGGAGACAGAATGAACCTGAGCTCAGTTTAGAGCTTCAGCCAAAGGCTGTCAATACTGATGTACATCTGATTTTACAGGTGTTTTATCTTAAAAAAATCTGCAACAATTTCTAAAACTCTTTCTTCACATGGTCATTATGGGGGATTGGATATTGTAGAGCTCCCTAATGAAAATAGGAATTTGAGAGGGGTGTACTTATTTATGCTGAGCACTGTATCTGTGAGTGTGTGTGAGAGAGAGAAATATAGAAAGTGTGTGTGTGTCTCAGATGAATTGCACTAATTCAATGTGCATTGTCATGTGACGACAAACAAAGTGCAAGCAGCCGAACACAGCAAACATGCAGCATTTCTCATCCACACAAACACAATCTTGATCATTACACACGTGCACATATAGTCTGTGTCTCTTGATGATGATGATGATGATGATGATGAGTGAGGAATCTCAGCCGAGTAAACACCGTCATCATCATCAGTCTCCGTCTGTCTGTATTAGTGTCCATCTGTCCAAGAGATTGACTCTGTCAATGATTTACTGGATAATAACACACACACACACACACACACACACACACACACACACACACACACACACACACACACACAAACACACACACACACACACACACACACACACACACACACAAACACACACACACACACACACACACACACACAAACACACACACACACACACACACACACACACACACACACACACACACACACACACACACAAGCAGTTTATCAGTTGTCTACATTAAAATTGCAGTATACTGGAGCATTCATTAACAAAGAGTTGAACACTATAATATACACTCACCGGCCACTTTATTAGGTACACCTTACTAGCACCGGGTTGGACCCCTTTTGCCTTCAGATCTGCCTTAATCCTTCCTGGTTTAGATTTAACAAGTTGCTGGAAATATTCCTCAGAGATTTTGCTCCATATTGTCATGATAGCATCACACAGTTGCTGCAGATTTGTCGGCTGCACATCCATGATGCCAATCTCCCGTTCCACCACATCCCAAAGATGCTCTATTGGATTGAGCTCTGGTGACTGTGGAGGCCATTTGAGTACAGTGAACTCATCGTCATGTTCAAGACACCAGTCTGAGATGATTGAGCTTTATGACATGCTGCGTTATCCTGCTGGAAGTAGCCATCAGAAGATGGAGACACTGTGCTCATAAAGGGATGGACATGGTCAGCAGCAATACTCAGGTAGGCTGTGGCGTTGATGCTCAATTGGTACTAATGGACCCAAAGAAAATCTCCCCCACACCATTACACCACCACCACCAGCCTGAACCGCTGATACAAGGCAGGATGATCCATGCTTTCATGTTGTCTGAGCCGAGCATCTGAATGTGTCAGCAGAAATGGAGACTCATCAGAGCAGCAACGTTTCTCCAATCTTCTATTGTCCAGTTTTGGTGAGTCTGTGTGAATTGTAGCCTCAGTTTCCTGTTCTTAGCTGACAGGAGCGGCACCCGGTGTGCTCTTCTGCTGCTGTAGCCCATCCGCCTCAAGGTTGGACGTGTTGTGTGTTCAGAGATGCTCTTCTGCAGAGCTCGGTTGTAACGAGTGCTTATTTGAGTTACTGTTGCCTTTCTATCAGCTGGAACCAGTCTGGCCTTTCTCCTCTGACCTCTGACCTCATCAACAAGGCATTTGCGCCCACAGAACTGCCGCTCACTGGAGATTTCCTCTGTCTATGGCTATGGGACTTTGTCAGAAACTTTTACAGTTAAATTGGACCAGTTTCTTCTTCCTCTAGATCAGATCATGTAAGTGTGATTAAAATTGTTGCCTGGTTTTGTGTAGTTTGTAAAATCTATGTGTAATTGTGTGTTATAAGTTGTAATCACCCTGTGCGGCTTGTAATCACGCATCGATTATAGATCAGTGCTGGTACTGAATCTCTCAGGTTAATCTGTATGGCGCTGTTCACATATTGAGTCCAAAACCAGGTTGAAATCATGACGCGAGCTGCTTCCTTTACTGATTTAATGTGTTTCTGAAGTGGCGATCCTCTGCTGTTTGTTGCTATGGCCGTCATCAGCTGATCCTCACACACGCTGCAAGGTCAAGTTTCAGAATAGTTCAGCTTTTGCCGCTGTGTGGATTAACACTGAATGCGTGTCGCTGTTATTACTTGGGGTCAGGGTTAAGAGTAGAGCAATATGCTGCTCTGTGTTTATTGCACTCCTGCATTGGGCTCTCACACTGTTACTTCATAGCCAGGGTGGGCGTTTCTCTCTGTCTCATGCTGAACGCAGTCAACCAATCACAACAAACTGGGTCATCTGACCAATCAGTGCAGATTAGCTTTGCGCTAAGGAGGGATTTGGGGGAAAAATGAATCTCTAAATGACTCATATGGGAGTCGTTGGAATAATCAGGTAAAAATGAGTGCAGATTATAGGACGATGACAGTGTTTTTGACCCTGCACACAGATCAGCCTGCTGTTGGAGACCCCCAAAACCAAAATGTGACCCTTTAGAATGCAAAACAGGCTCTTTAAGAGTAGCCTGATCAGTGTTGTGGTGAATATTGATGGTGTTCTGTTGTTCAGCAGATTGTGGTGATGTGTGGCGCAGTGAACGAGTATCTGAAGGTCAACACTGCACACAAGATCAGCTCCTGTCCCACTGACAACCTGCTGGAGGTGTGTGTGTGTGTGTGTGTGTGTTTGTGTCTGTGTATGTATTGTGTGTATTGTATATGTCTATGTACTCTGTGTGTGCATATGTACTGCACTGTGTGTGTTTTTTGTGTTTCTATATATATATATATAGTGTGTATGTATGTACTTTGTGTGTGTTTACTGTGTGCTGAAGTGTCTGTATGTACTGTTTGTACATGGGTATATACACTACGTATCTGTACTGTGTGTGTTTGTGTGCGTGTATTGTGCATTTATCTCTCTCTCTGTCAGGTAGTGCGTGTTGTCACAGTGTTATAGTGTGTGTGTGTGTGCGTGCGTGCGTGTGTGTGTGTAAATCTGTCAGTCAGTCAGTCAGTGTGTGTGTGTGTGTGTGTGTGTGTGTGTGTGTGTGTGTGTGTGTGTGTGTGTGTGTGTGTGTGTGTGTGATCAGTATGTGTGGCGCTGTGCAGCTGTCAGTGTGGGCGAGGATGGCACAGGTACCCGCTAAGCTTGAGTGGCCGCATGATTGGCCGACAGCAGCTCCCGTCAGACGCGGGTCACTTCCTGTGGATGCAGACCAGACGCGGCGGGGACATGAGAGCAGCACAGTTCACTGCGACACACACACACACACACACACACACACACACACACACACACACACACACACACACACACACACACATCTTACTCACACACCTCTCTCTCACACGTCACACAAACACACACCAACTTTACATCATACATATATACATCACACACTAATCACAAAACACACACACACACACACGTCTCACACACGCCCCACATATCTTACTCATGTCACACACACACACACACACACACACACTAATCTCAAATCTCTCACACACACACTCATCACATCTCACACACACAAACACACTATACACATCTCTCTCACACACAAACACACACACACACACACACACACACACACACACACACACACACACACACACACACACACACACACACACACACACACACTCATCACATCTCTCACACACACACACGTCTCACACACGCCCCACATATCTCACTCATGTCTCACACACACACACACACACACACACACACACACACACACACACACACACACACACACACACACACTAATCTCAAATCTCTCTCACACACACACACACACACACACACACACACTAATCTCAAATCTCTCACACACACACTCATCACATTTCACACACACAAACACACTATACACATCTCTCTCTCACACAAACACGTCTCACACTCATCACATCTCACACACATAAACACACACACACACACACACACACACACACACACACACACAAACACACACACACACACACACACACACACACACACACACACACACACACTCATTAGGTCCCAGTAGCTAAGATTCCATCCAAAGATGTGCAAAACTGTAATATGGGGTAAATTGTATGTGTGTGTGTGTGTGTGTGTATGTGTGTGTGTGTGTGTGTGTGTGTGTTCAGTGAGTGTAAGAGCAGGGAATCCTCTCTCCTGATCTACTGAGCTGTTCCTGGAGATCAATATCTAGATCAGGAGTGCTCAAACCTTTTCACATGAAGCGCCCAAAGCCAAACATCATAGAGAGCCCAGGCTGAATGTAAATATACCCAACTCTGTTACAGTAAAGCCCCCATGGGCAATCGCCTTATTTTGAATAGTATAAACTAATGCAGTATAACTTGTTAATGATCACGTACTGTTAGAAAATATAAACAATCGTATTTCTGACACAGCGGAGCTCAATGCTGAATACACCAGGGTCCTCATGCATCAACGCTGCGTACGCCAGATTTCACACTCACGTTTGGATTGACTAGCAATGAAATTAACGTGAGAGTGTGCGTTGTTCCACGCCAACTTCATGTCTGGCGTACCTGTGTTTCTTGTGTGTGTTTGTTTGTGTGTGTGTGTGTGTGTGTGTTTTTTTTCCATTGGCGACTCCTAGAGGCAATTATGTTTAATTGCGCACTGCAAAGTATCGCACCAACACATGTGAAAGACATTGCTATTCTTTTATAATTACTCAAATGGGTTCATTGATTTTTTTATACCAGTTGTGTGATTTAGAACATATAAAAGCATTTGCAAATGTCGACAACCCTCAGTCTTGGGCAATGGCAGCATTGGCCTTATTAGAGGACATTGTCAGTGGTCGAATCTGAAGGGAACGCTCAACTGCTTGTTCAAGCTCTTGTTCTCTCCAGACTGGATTACTGCAACTCTCTACTAGCTGGGTTTCCAGCTAACTCTATTAAACCTCTTCAGCTGCTCCAGAACGCAGCAGCACGAGTGGTCTTTAATGAAGCTAAAAGAGCACATGTCACTCCGCTGCTCATTCATTTGCACTGGCTGCCAGTTGCTGCTCGCATCAAATTCAAAGCTCTGATGTTTGCTTACAAAGCGACTTCTGGCACATCTGCAGATGTATGTGTCCTCCAGAAACTTGCGTTCTGTGAATGAACGTCGCCTCGTGGTTCCATCCCAAAGAGGGAAGAAATCACTTTCCCGAACTCTCGCATTCAATCTGCCCAGTTGGTGGAATGAACTCCCGAACTGCATCAGAACGGCAGAGTCACTCGCTGTCTTCAAGAAACCACTAAAAACTCAACTATTTAGTCTCCACTTCACTTTCTAATCTGCAACTCCCTCTCTGGCTCCACCGATAACTGTACTACAAAATAAATTACTAATGTTTTGCTTCTTACACTTTACACACCTGAAACTCGCCTACAGCACTTCTTCATTGTTACTCTTATAGTGGTGTAAATTGCTTCCTTGTCCTCATTTGTGAGTCGCTTTGGATAAAAGCGTCTGCTAAATGACTAAATGTAAATTTATATGGATCACAGTGATTTTCTGGCCCATGATGATGACTGGCTTATTAGCTGTTCCAGATTTCCAAGATCTATCCTCTTCGAGCTCTGTGCTGAGTTGGGTCACAATTTGGAAAGAGAGACAGTGAGGAGGCTCTAAGGTGGCAGGGTGTGTGATGGTTGGCTTCTTGGTGAGCGATATATTTAAAGATGTTATTCCAGCAAGTTAAAGACATTAAAGACATGGCTGTTAACCCCCTTTAACAACCCACAAACTAACCAAGGGCACCGATATAATGAAGGTTGCAACGGGAAAGCCCTCCACACGGAGGTAAGCGGTACTGGAACGGCGTCACACCACCCCAGTGGCGCAGTAGGTAGCGCTGTCGCCTCACAGCAAGAAGGTCGCTGGTTTGAGCCTCAGCTCAGTTGTCATTTCTGTGTGGAGTTTGCATGTTCTCCCTGCCTTTGCGTGGGTTTCCTCCGGGTGCTCCGGTTTCCCCCACAGTCCAAACACATGCGGTACAGGTGAATTGGGTAGGCTTAATTGTCCGTAGTGTATGAGTGTGTGTGTGGATGTTTCCCAGAGATGGGTTGCGACTGGAAGGGCATCCGCTGTGTAAAAACTTGCTGGATAAGTTGGCGGTTCATTCCGCTGTGGTGACCCCGGATTAATAAAGGGACTAAGCCGACAAGAAAATTAATGAATGAATGAATGAAATGCAGCCATACGTACCTTCAGAATACAAAAATGTACCCATACAGAAGCAGAGGGGAGAAAGACTGTTTTTAAATGTGTGTAATCTGCATGGAGTATAATGGAGCTGGTGTAAGAAAATAAACTGGATTAGTCTAAATCTGGAGTTCAAAGTTGAGGTAACCTCATCTCCACACTGCTGTCTGCATCGTCCTCTATCCGTCTGTTCAGGTCACTGTGTGCATTTAAAACTAAGCGACAGCATTAAAACTGAGTTGAATGTTCAATTTCAGTTCACTTTTCTCAAACTTAACAATAAAACAAATCAAAGCTTGCATTAAATTTAAAAAGACAATGCCTAAACCACCCCTATCATTCTCCCACTCAGATGGGATGGCGGTCCAAATCAAACGTTACCATGAATAGATGGACGATCATAGACACGGGCTGAAGGAGAGACGTGCAACAGAGATGTGTGTGTGTTTGTGTGTGTTAGAGTCTGATCTCCAGCAGATGTCAGCACTCCACCTGCTTTATCCAGTCTGACCTCAGCTCTCTCTCTCTCTTTCTCTCTCTCTCTCTCTCTCTCTCTCTCTCTCTCTCTCTCTCTCTCTCTCCATCAATACTTTATCAGTGTCTTTTGTTTGCATTCTGACAGGAGCATCTCCCATCATGCAGTGCAGAGGTTGAGGTGTGTGTGTGCAGATCTCCATCTGTGTATGCGTGTCTGCATGCAGATCTCCATCAATTCAGTTCAGTTCATCGTTATTTCTTTGGCGCTTTTA
>NC_141026.1:61485000-61487500 GCF_052040795.2 Danio rerio
CTCTGAAATGTGGAGACTGACCAATCAGGATCAAGTATTCCAGAGAGTCGAGTAACAGTGAGTGAAAACTGAAATATAACATGACACTTCACCAGATTATACACTTACCGGCCACTTTATTAGGTACACCAGGCTGACTGCTTGTTAACACACATTTCTATTCAGCCAATCACATGGCAGCAGCTCACTGCATTTAGGCCTGTAGACATGGTCAAGACGATCTGCTGCAGGTCAAAGCGAGCATCAGAATGGGGAAGAAAGGGGATTTAAGAGACTTTGAAAATGGCATGGTTGTTGCTGAGTATTTCAGAAACTGCTGATCTACTGGGGTTTTCACGCACAACCATCTCTAGGGTTTACAGAGAATGCTCCGACAAAGAGGAAATATCCAGTGAGCGGCAGTTCTGTGGGCGCAAATGCCTTGTTGATGGTCAGAGGAGAATGGCCAGACTGGTTCCAGCTGATAGAAAGGCAACAGTAACTCAAATAAGCACTCGCTACAACCGAGCTCTGCAGAAGAGCATCTCTGAACACACAACACGTCCAACCTTGAGGCGGATGGTTGCTAGGGATTTCAGAGATATTGCTATGAGGTTGCCAGGGTAGCTCCTACCTTCCTGTAGGTCAAATTGTAGAGCATGGCATTAATAATTTCAATGCAATATAATTGCCAATTGAAGCATAAATATGAATGAAAATACATGAAGTTGAATGAGTGCTATGGAGTTCAACAATATACACGAACTGGCCACTTTATTAGGTACACCTGTCCAACTGCTTGTTAACGCAAATTTCTAATCAGCCAATCACAAGGCAGCAGCTCACTGCATTTAGGCATGTAGACATGGTCAAGACGATCTGCTGCAGTTCAAAAGCAAACATCATGGGGAAGAAAGGGGATTTAAGAGACTTTGAACGTGGCATGGTTTTTCTGCTAGACGGGCTGCTCTGAGTATTTCAGAAACTGCTGATCTACTGGGATTTTCACGCACAACCATCTCTAGGGTTGATGCCAGAGTTCAGAGGAGAATGGCCAGACTGGTTCCAGCTGATAGAAAGGCAACAGTAACTCAAATAAGCACTCGTTACAACCGAGCTCTGCAGAAGAGCATCTCTGAACACACAACACGGCCAACCTTGAGGCGGATGGGCTACAGCAGCAGAAGAGCACACCGGGTGCCGCTCCTGTCAGCTAAGAACAGGAAACTGAGGCTACAATTCACACAGACTCACCAAAACTGGACAATAGAAGATTGGAGAAACGTTGCTGCTCTGATGAGTCTCCATTTCTGCTGACACATTCAGATGCTCGGCTCAACAACATGAAAGCATGGATCATCCTGCCTTGTATCAGCGGTTCAGGCTGGTGGTGGTGGTGTAATGGTGTGGGGGAGATTTTCTTTGGGTCCATTAGTACCAATTGAGCATCAACGCCACAGCCTACCTGAGTATTGCTGCTGACCATGTCCATCCCTTTATGAGCACAGTGTCTCCATCTTCTGATGGCTACTTCCAGCAGGATAACGCAGCATGTCATAAAGCTCAATCATCTCAGACTGGTTTCTTAAACATGACGATGAGTTCACTGTACTCAAATGGCCTCCACAGTCACCAGAGCTCAATCCAATAGAGCAGCATTGGGATGTGGTGGAACGGGAGATTGGCATCATGGATGTGCAGCCGACAAATCTGCTCAAATCATGTTAATATGGAGCAAAATCTCTGAGGAATATTTCCAGTAGCTTGTTAAATCTCTGCCATGAAGGATTAAAGCAGCGCTAAAGGCAAAAGGGGTACTAGTAAGGTGTACCTAATAAAGTGGCCAGTGAGTGTAAGGTTAAAGGTTTAGTGTTGGGAAAGAGTGCAGAGGTTAAACTGCAGCAGCGTCAAATAAATGTGTAAAGAGGACTGTTTATACGACAGTAACACATAACCTTCACAAACTAATAAGTGCCCTTAAGAAGTGGACCAGACAGATGTGAAGAGTTCTGAGAGTTCTGTTCGAGACACGAGCGCCTTTACAACTTATGATTTTACATATTTATAAGATTAGATTTTCAGACGGTGCCAGTATTGATTCTGAGGCCTGAGCAGGTTTGTTTGGGTCATAATGCCTTATGTAAGAACTTCTGTATCAATATCTCGAATAATAATCCGATTCAAACAGAATCATTCAGAAGTTTGTCTTTCCCGAGAGAAGTGAACACTTTCATTGATTAAGGACGCATTATACTGATCAAAGCTTTCCACAGGAGATACATGCAGCTCTTCTCTCAAACTGACCATCATAGAGGAGCCAACCAGAAACCTTCTCTGCTCTGTGTGTGTGTGTGTGTGTGTGTGTGTGTCTGTGTGTGTGTGTGTGTGTGTGTGTGTGTGTGGTTGTGTGTGTGTGTTTGTGTGTGTGTGTGTGTGTGTGTGTGTGTGTGTGAGTTTGTCTACATATTTGTGTAGGTGTGTGTGCACATGACTGTGTGCATGTGTATAGATTTGTGTGTTC
>NC_141026.1:61492500-61502500 GCF_052040795.2 Danio rerio
AGTGGTTGCTGTGAGGTTGCTTGGGTATTTTGAGGAACTGCTAAAAGGTTTGGTCAGGGTGTTTTAGTGGTTGCTATGAGGTTGCTAGGCTGTTTTGAGTGGTTGCTAAGGGGTTTTGTTCTATGTTGTTGCTTTGAGGTTGCTAGGGTATTCTGAGGAGTTGCTATGAGGTTGTTAGGATGTTTTAAGTGGTTGCTAGGATGTTTTAAGTGGTTTTTAGGATGTTATAAGTGGTTGCTAGGGTATTTTGAGGAGTTGCTATGAGGTTGTTAGGATGTTTTAAGTGGTTGCTAGGGTATTTTGAGGAGTTGCTATGAGGTTGTTAAGATGTTTTAAGTGGTTGCTAGGGTATTTTGAGGAGTTGCTATGAGGTTGTTAGGATGTTTTAAGTGGTTATTAGGATGTTTTAAGTGGTTTTTAGGATGTTATAAGTGGTTGCTAGGGTATTTTGAGGAGTTGCTATGAGGTTGTTAGGATGTTTTAAGTGGTTGCTAGGGTATTTTGAGGAGTTGCTATGAGGTTGTTAGGATGTTTTAAGTGGTTGCTATGACATTGCTAGGGTATTTTGGGGAGTTGCTATAAGGTTGTTAAGATGTTTTAAGTGGTTATTAGGATGTTTTAAGTAGTTGCTAGGGTATTTTGAGGAGTTGCTATGAGGTTGTTAGGATGTTTTAAGTGGTTGCTATGACATTGCTAGGGTATTTTGGGGAGTTGCTATAAGGTTGTTAAGATGTTTTAAGTGGTTATTAGGATGTTTTAAGTAGTTGCTAGGGTATTTTGAGGAGTTGCTATGAGGTTGTTAGGATGTTTTAAGTGGTTGCTATGACATTGCTAGGGTATTTTGGGGAGTTGCTATGAGGTTGTTAGGATGTTTTAAGTGGTTGCTATGACATTGCTAGGGTATTTTGGGGAGTTGCTATAAGGTTGTTAAGATGTTTTAAGTGGTTATTAGGATGTTTTAAGTAGTTGCTAGGGTATTTTGAGGAGTTGCTATGAGGTTGTTAGGATGTTTTAAGTGGTTGCTATGACATTGCTAGGGTATTTTGGGGAGTTGCTATGAGGTTGGTAAGATGTTTTAAGTGGTTATTAGGATGTTTTAAGTGGTTGCCGTGAGGTTGCAAGGGTATTTTGAGGAGTCGCTAAGAGGTTTGGTTAGGATGTTTTGAATGGTTGCTAGGGTGTTTTAAGTGGTTGCTAAGGAGATTTGTTCTGTGTAGTTGCTTTGAGGTTGCTGGGTTTTTTTAGGAGTTGCTATGAGGTTGTCAGGATGTTTTGCTAGTCCATGCATTTTTAACTTCTTCTTATGCTGTTAAAGATACTAAGTTTTGCACCTATACATCGCTCTATTTTTTTTTTTAATCCACAGTGCGATGTTTAGACCCAGCTGTGTTAACCGCGTCAGCTAAACTCTCCCACTTTATTAATTTCTTTTGTTATTAATTCCGGAAGTCAAATAACACAGATTTTCTTCCATCTACCTCCGAAAGCAGCACCTCCAATTCACATTCTGTTCAAAGTTTCTCTTCTTGCCTGCTTTTGCCATTACTTTTCGTTGGGTTTTGCCAAAGTACAGTCATTAGCATATTTATACGGCGGAGGGGGCAGGGAGGGGTTTTGCGCTCGTGCACGTGCACTCAGTTTTACATTAATTCGGATGTACAAGGAGAATATGTGTGTGCTTCATTCGCATTTTTTTGTGCGTGGGCAATGTTTTAGTGTGAATTCAACGCAAGTCTTCGCACATGAGGCCCCTGGTTTCAACTGTATATATGCAAACCTATAATAAGCCTGCTCTATACTGCACCTGCTGTTCTTGTTGTAGGACGGATCTGAGTAAGCTATTGTGTGTGTGTGTGTGCGTGTGTGTGTGTGTGTGTGTTGGAGGTGAAGCATGGACGGTCAGAGTGTTAAAGTCATGACTCTTTGTACTGGAGGCCCTCAGGGGCCCGACCGCCGACTGAGAGATTCAATCTCTCTTTACGCTTAATCGATATTCAGGCCCAGATGGAGCGCATGAAGAGAGACGGAGGAATCTGAGGATGAGGGATGAGCAGCGTCTCTCAGGGCCGCGCAGCGCCGCACCGCTGCTGACTGCCTCTTTCACATCATACGCAGAGAAAAACACATAATGGAGTCCAGGAGAGCAAACAAAACTGCCTGTGTTAGACCACTAGAGAGAATCCAGACCAGAGGCGGCTCCTCCCGCTCTGCTCCGGTGTGTTTCTCTGACGCCGAATCAGCCCTTATTTATCCAGCTGGAGTGTTTTCTTGGTGCTTGGGTATTTTGAGGAGTTGCTAAGAGGTTGTTGGGATGTTTTAAGTGGTTGCTAGGGTATTTTGAGGAGTTGCTATGAGCTTGTAAGGATGTTTTAAGTGGTTGCTAGGGTATTTTGAGGAGTTGCTATGAGCTTGTAAGGATGTTTTAAGTGGTTGCTAGGGTATTTTGAGAAGTAGCTATGAGGTTTTTAGGGTGTTTAAATGGTTTCTATGATGTTGCTGGGCTATTTTGAGGAGTTGCTATAAGGTTGTTAGGATGTTTTAAGTGGTTGCTAGGGTGTTTTAAGTGGTTGCCGTGAGGTTGCAAGGGTATTTTGAGGAGTTGCTAAGAGGTTTGGTCAGGATGTTTTGAATGGTTGCTATGAGGTTGCTAGGGTGTTTTAAGTGGTTGCTAAGGAATTTTGTTCTGTGTATTTGCTTTGAGGTTGCTAGGGTATTTTAAGGAGTTGCTATGAGGTTGTTAGGGTGTTTTAAGTGGTTTCTATGAGGTTGCTAGGGTATTTTGAGGAGTTGCTATGAGGTTGTTGGGATGTTTTAAGTGGTTGCCATGATGTTGCTAGGGTGTTTTGAGGAGTTGCTGTGAGGTTGCTAGGGTGTTTTGAGGAGTTGCTAAGAGGTTGTTAGGATGTTTTAAGTGGTTGCTATGAGGTTGCAAGGGTATTTTGAGGAGTTGCTATGAGGTTAAGTGGTTACTAGGGTATTTTGAGGAGTAGCTATGAGGTTGTAAGGATGTTTTAAGTGGTTACTAGGGTATTTTGAGAAGTAGCTATGAGGTTTTTAGGGTGTTTAAATGGTTTCTATGATGTTGCTGGGCTATTTTGAGGAGTTGCTATAAGGTTGTTAGGATGTTTTAAGTGGTTGCTAGGGTGTTTTAAGTGGTTGCCGTGAGGTTGCAAGGGTATTTTGAGGAGTTGCTAAGAGGTTTGGTCAGGATGTTTTGAATGGTTGCTATGAGGTTGCTAGGGTGTTTTAAGTGGTTGCTAAGGAATTTTGTTCTGTGTATTTGCTTTGAGGTTGCTAGGGTATTTTAAGGAGTTGCTATGAGGTTGTTAGGTTGTTTTAAGTGGTTTCTATGAGGTTGCTAGGGTATTTTGAGGAGTTGCTATGAGGTTGTTGGGATGTTTTAAGTGGTTGCCATGAGGTTGCTAGGGTGTTTTGAGGAGTTGCTGTGAGGTTGCTAGGGTGTTTTGAGGAGTTGCTATGAGGTTGCTAGGGTGTTTTAGGTAGTTGCTGTGAGGTTGCTAGGGTATTTTGAGGAGTTGCTATGAGGTTGTTAGGATGTCCTAAGTGGTTGCTAGGGTATTTTGAGGAGTTGCTATGAGGTTGTTAAGATGTTTTAAGTGGTTGCTAGGGTATTTTGAGGAGTTGCTATGAGGTTGTTAGGATGTTTTAAGTGGTTATTAGGATGTTTTAAGTGGTTGCTAGGGTATTTTGAGGAGTTGCTATGAGGTTGTTAGGATGTTTTAAGTGGTTGCTAGGGTATTTTGAGGAGTTGCTATGAGGTTGTTAGGATGTTTTAAGTGGTTGCTATGACATTGCTAGGGTATTTTGGGGAGTTGCTATAAGGTTGTTAAGATGTTTTAAGTGGTTATTAGGATGTTTTAAGTAGTTGCTAGGGTATTTTGAGGAGTTGCTATGAGGTTGTTAGGATGTTTTAAGTGGTTGCTATGACATTGCTAGGGTATTTTGGGGAGTTGCTATAAGGTTGTTAAGATGTTTTAAGTGGTTATTAGGATGTTTTAAGTAGTTGCTAGGGTATTTTGAGGAGTTGCTATGAGGTTGTTAGGATGTTTTAAGTGGTTGCTATGACATTGCTAGGGTATTTTGGGGAGTTGCTATGAGGTTGTTAGGATGTTTTAAGTGGTTGCTATGACATTGCTAGGGTATTTTGGGGAGTTGCTATAAGGTTGTTAAGATGTTTTAAGTGGTTATTAGGATGTTTTAAGTAGTTGCTAGGGTATTTTGAGGAGTTGCTATGAGGTTGTTAGGATGTTTTAAGTGGTTGCTATGACATTGCTAGGGTATTTTGGGGAGTTGCTATGAGGTTGGTAAGATGTTTTAAGTGGTTATTAGGATGTTTTAAGTGGTTGCCGTGAGGTTGCAAGGGTATTTTGAGGAGTCGCTAAGAGGTTTGGTTAGGATGTTTTGAATGGTTGCTAGGGTGTTTTAAGTGGTTGCTAAGGAGATTTGTTCTGTGTAGTTGCTTTGAGGTTGCTGGGTTTTTTTAGGAGTTGCTATGAGGTTGTCAGGATGTTTTGCTAGTCCATGCATTTTTAACTTCTTCTTATGCTGTTAAAGATACTAAGTTTTGCACCTATACATCGCTCTATTTTTTTTTTTAATCCACAGTGCGATGTTTAGACCCAGCTGTGTTAACCGCGTCAGCTAAACTCTCCCACTTTATTAATTTCTTTTGTTATTAATTCCGGAAGTCAAATAACACAGATTTTCTTCCATCTACCTCCGAAAGCAGCACCTCCAATTCACATTCTGTTCAAAGTTTCTCTTCTTGCCTGCTTTTGCCATTACTTTTCGTTGGGTTTTGCCAAAGTACAGTCATTAGCATATTTATACGGCGGAGGGGGCAGGGAGGGGTTTTGCGCTCGTGCACGTGCACTCAGTTTTACATTAATTCGGATGTACAAGGAGAATATGTGTGTGCTTCATTCGCATTTTTTTGTGCGTGGGCAATGTTTTAGTGTGAATTCAACGCAAGTCTTCGCACATGAGGCCCCTGGTTTCAACTGTATATATGCAAACCTATAATAAGCCTGCTCTATACTGCACCTGCTGTTCTTGTTGTAGGACGGATCTGAGTAAGCTATTGTGTGTGTGTGTGTGCGTGTGTGTGTGTGTGTGTGTTGGAGGTGAAGCATGGACGGTCAGAGTGTTAAAGTCATGACTCTTTGTACTGGAGGCCCTCAGGGGCCCGACCGCCGACTGAGAGATTCAATCTCTCTTTACGCTTAATCGATATTCAGGCCCAGATGGAGCGCATGAAGAGAGACGGAGGAATCTGAGGATGAGGGATGAGCAGCGTCTCTCAGGGCCGCGCAGCGCCGCACCGCTGCTGACTGCCTCTTTCACATCATACGCAGAGAAAAACACATAATGGAGTCCAGGAGAGCAAACAAAACTGCCTGTGTTAGACCACTAGAGAGAATCCAGACCAGAGGCGGCTCCTCCCGCTCTGCTCCGGTGTGTTTCTCTGACGCCGAATCAGCCCTTATTTATCCAGCTGGAGTGTTTTCTTGGTGCTTGGGTATTTTGAGGAGTTGCTAAGAGGTTGTTGGGATGTTTTAAGTGGTTGCTAGGGTATTTTGAGGAGTTGCTATGAGCTTGTAAGGATGTTTTAAGTGGTTGCTAGGGTATTTTGAGGAGTTGCTATGAGCTTGTAAGGATGTTTTAAGTGGTTGCTAGGGTATTTTGAGAAGTAGCTATGAGGTTTTTAGGGTGTTTAAATGGTTTCTATGATGTTGCTGGGCTATTTTGAGGAGTTGCTATAAGGTTGTTAGGATGTTTTAAGTGGTTGCTAGGGTGTTTTAAGTGGTTGCCGTGAGGTTGCAAGGGTATTTTGAGGAGTTGCTAAGAGGTTTGGTCAGGATGTTTTGAATGGTTGCTATGAGGTTGCTAGGGTGTTTTAAGTGGTTGCTAAGGAATTTTGTTCTGTGTATTTGCTTTGAGGTTGCTAGGGTATTTTAAGGAGTTGCTATGAGGTTGTTAGGGTGTTTTAAGTGGTTTCTATGAGGTTGCTAGGGTATTTTGAGGAGTTGCTATGAGGTTGTTGGGATGTTTTAAGTGGTTGCCATGATGTTGCTAGGGTGTTTTGAGGAGTTGCTGTGAGGTTGCTAGGGTGTTTTGAGGAGTTGCTAAGAGGTTGTTAGGATGTTTTAAGTGGTTGCTATGAGGTTGCAAGGGTATTTTGAGGAGTTGCTATGAGGTTAAGTGGTTACTAGGGTATTTTGAGGAGTAGCTATGAGGTTGTAAGGATGTTTTAAGTGGTTACTAGGGTATTTTGAGAAGTAGCTATGAGGTTTTTAGGGTGTTTAAATGGTTTCTATGATGTTGCTGGGCTATTTTGAGGAGTTGCTATAAGGTTGTTAGGATGTTTTAAGTGGTTGCTAGGGTGTTTTAAGTGGTTGCCGTGAGGTTGCAAGGGTATTTTGAGGAGTTGCTAAGAGGTTTGGTCAGGATGTTTTGAATGGTTGCTATGAGGTTGCTAGGGTGTTTTAAGTGGTTGCTAAGGAATTTTGTTCTGTGTATTTGCTTTGAGGTTGCTAGGGTATTTTAAGGAGTTGCTATGAGGTTGTTAGGTTGTTTTAAGTGGTTTCTATGAGGTTGCTAGGGTATTTTGAGGAGTTGCTATGAGGTTGTTGGGATGTTTTAAGTGGTTGCCATGAGGTTGCTAGGGTGTTTTGAGGAGTTGCTGTGAGGTTGCTAGGGTGTTTTGAGGAGTTGCTATGAGGTTGCTAGGGTGTTTTAGGTAGTTGCTGTGAGGTTGCTAGGGTATTTTGAGGAGTTGCTATGAGGTTGTTAGGATGTCCTAAGTGGTTGCTATGACATTGCTAGGGTATTTTGGGGAGTTGCTATGAGGCTGTTAAGATGCTTTAAGTGAAAATCAGGATGTTTTAAGTGGTTGCCGTGAGGTTGCAAGGGTATTTTGAGGAGTTGCTAAGAGGATTGTTTAGGTTATTTTGAATGGTTGCGAGGGTGTTTTAAGTGGTTGCTAAGGAGATTTGTTCTGTGTAGTTGCTTTGAGGTTGCTGGGGTATTTTGAGGAGTTGCTATGAGGTTGTTAGGATGTTTTGCTAGTCCATGCTTTTATGAGCTCTAGGCTGGATTACTGTAATGCTCTGTTCTCTGGCTGCCCAGCATCCTCTATTAATCGCCTATGGTGCTTTTTTTAGTGTGTGTGTTGTCTGTTTGTGTGTGTGTGTGTGTTAACTCTGATGTGTGTTTGTGTGTGCGTGTGTTCTCTGATGTGTTTGTATATGAGTGTTGTCTAGAGTGTGTTGTCTCTGATGTGTGTGAGTGTGTGCCGTCTCTGATGTGTGTGTGTGTGTGTGTGTTGTCTATGATGTGAGTTTCTGTTGTCGTTTATGGTGCATTTTTGAGTGTGTGTGTGTGTGTGTTGTCTGTTTGTGTGTGTGTTGTCTCTGATGTGTGTGTGTGTGTTGTCTGTTTGTGTGTGTGTTGTCTCTGATGTGTGTTTGTGTGTTCTCTGATGTGTTTGTATATGAGTGTAGTCTAGAGTGTGTGTTGTCTCTGATGTGTGTGTGTGTGTGTGTTGTCTATAATGTGAGTTTCTGTTGTCGTTTATGGTGCATTTTTGAGTGTGTGTGTTGTCTGTTTGTGTGTGTGTTGTCTCTGATGTGTGTTTGTGTGTTCTCTGATGTGTTTGTACATGAGTGTAGTCTAGAGTGTGTGTTGTCTCTGATGTGTGTGTGTGTGTGTGTGTGTGTTTGTGTGTTGTCTATGATGTGAGTCTGTTGTCGTTAATGGTGTATTTTTGAGTGTGTGTGTGTTGTCTGTTTGTGTGTGTGTTGTCTCTGATGTGTGTTTGTGAGTGTTTGTGTGTTCTCTGATGTGTTTGTATATGAGTGTAGTCTAGAGTGTGTGTTGTCTCATGTGTGTGTGTGTGTGTGTGTGTGTGTGTGTGTGTGTGTGTGTGTTTGTGTGTTGTCTATGATGTGAGTCTGTTGTCGTTTATGGTGTATTTTTGAGTGTGTGTGTGTTGTCTGTTTGTGTGTGTGTTGTCTCTGATGTGTGTTTGTGAGTGTTTGTGTGTTCTCTGATGTGTGTGTATATGAGTGTAGTCTAGAGTGTGTGCTGTCTCTGATGTGTGTATGTGTGTAAGTGTTGTCTCAGTGTGTGTGTGTGTGAGTGATGGAGCGTCTGCTGATGGAGAGTGTGTGTGATGACGGATGAGTGTGACAGGCAGATGGTTTTGCTTGTCGTCTCTTTAATCACACAGACTCAGCTGGGCGTGAAGGCAGAGCTTTGTCTCGTCATGGCAACAAACAGGAGACAAATTTACCCACAATTCTCTCCTCGCGCCTGGAGTTTGGGCTGAGCGCAAGAAGCACAGCGAGTGTGATCAAGCAAATGTGTGTGTGGAGAAGCAGAGACGGCGTGAAGAGCTGCGCGGAGGTTACAGTGAGAGTTTGGAGAGGCAGCCGGCAGCATGCTTCAGTCTCAAACTCATTACACTGCTGCTGTGTGTGTGTGTGTGTGTGTGTGTGTGTGTGTGTGTGTGTGTGTGTGTTGTTGTTGTTGTGTAGTTTCTCCTGATTGAGTTGTGTGTCTTTAAACTCACTGCAGTGCTAGTGTCTGTCGGAGATGCTGGATCATGAAGACATTCTGCAAAACAAACTGACTTCTGTTACTGAATGGTTGCTAGGCTGTTCAAAGAGTTTGCTGTTGTATGGTACTGTTTTTCTGAGTGGTTGCTATAGGGTTACTAACTTGATCTGATTCGCTTACATTTGGTTACCAGGGTGTTCTAAAGTGTGGGGTTGCTAGGGTGTTCTATAGTGTGGGGTCTCTAGGGGTGTTTTGAGTGGTTGATATGGTGTTCTTAGTGGTGTATATGGGGTTTACGGTTCTAAAGTGTATGCGTGTGTGTAACTGTTGGGTTGCTAGGTGGTTGCTGTAGGGTTGCTATGGTGTTCAAAAGTGTGGGGTGACTGAGGTGTTCTGATTGGCTCATGTTTTGTTGCTAAGGTGTAAAGTGTGGGGTTGCTAGGGTGTTCTTGGTGGTTGCTGTAGCATTGCTATAGTGTTCTAAAGTGTGAGGTGGCTAGGGTGTTCTGATTGGCTTATGTTTGGTTGCTAGGGTGTAAAGTGTGGGGTTGCTAGGGTGTTCTGATTGGCTTATGTTTGGTTGCTAGGGTGTAAAGTGTGGGGTTGCTAGGGTGTTCTGATTGGCTTATGTTTGGTTAATAGGGTGTAAAGTGTGGGGTTGCTAGGGTGTTCTGATTGGCTTATGTTTGGTTCCTAGGGTGTAAAGTATGGGGTTGCAGGGTGTTCTCGGAGGTTGTTGTAGCGTTGCTATGGTATTCTACAGTGTGAGGTGGCTAGGGTGTTCTACTTGGCTTATGTTTGGTTGCTATGGTGTAAAGTGTGGGGTTGCTAGGGTGTTCTATAATGTTGGGTTTCTAGGGGTTTTTTGAGTGGTTTATATGGGGTTTACAGAAAGTTCTAAAGTGTGCGTGGGGCTGTGGAGTTGCTAGGGTGTTCTTAGTGGTTGCTATAGGGATGCTATGGTGTTCTTAGTGGTGTATATGGGGTTTACGGTTCTAAGGTGTATGTGTGTGTGTAACTGTGGGGTTGCTAGTTGGTTGCTGTAGGGTTGCTATGGTGTTAAAAAGTGTGGGGTGACTAAGGTGTTCTGATTGGCTCATGTTTCGTTGCTAAGGTGTAAAGTGTGGGGTTGCTAGGGTGTTCTTGGTGGTTGCTGTAGCGTTGCTATGGTGTTCTAAAGTGTAAGGTGGCTAGAGTGTTCTGATTGGCTTATGTTTATTGCTAGGGTGTAAAGTGAGGGGTTGCTAGGGTGTTCTGGGTGGTTGCTGTAGCGTTGCTATTGTGTTCTAAAGTATGGGGTTGCACAGTGTTCTCAGAGGTTGTTGTAGTGTTGCTATGGTGTTCTAAAGTGTGAGATGGCTAGGGTGTTCTGATTGGCTTATGTTTGGTTGCTAGGGTGTAAAGTGTGGGGTTGCTAGGG
>NC_141026.1:61507500-61510000 GCF_052040795.2 Danio rerio
GTTTTTGCCTTTCTCTGAGTGCGCTGATGGAAGGGATTGTTCTAGACTGACCCCAACACTGTATTTACACACACATTCACTAATGCTTTCATCACATCTGACCTCAGGATTGAAGTTTAACAGATGAGAAATTGCTTTTGCATGGAGAAAAATCTTATTTTTTGCATACAGAAAATAGTGTTTAAATAGGGTAAGTTGCATAAAAAAAGGTATTAATTAATAATTGCATCACTAAAACTGTATTTAAATTACTTTTCTTATTTCTATGTCTGAAAATCTTAATTTTGCAGGAAAAAAAATAATGTTTTTATGTTGGGTAAGTTGCATATAAACTTTAATTAATCACTAATTTCATCACTAAAACTTGATTTAAATTATTTTTCTAATATTTTTGTATGAAAATCTTATTTTTGCATTATAAATAATGCTTAAAGTAAGCTAAATTATTTTTACATCAAGAAAATTTTTATTTTTTTGCATGAAGAAAATGTTTAAATAAAATAAGTTGAAATTAAAACAATAATTGATGACTAATTGCATCACTAAAGCTGTATTTGCATTAGTTTTCTAAATGCTTTGTCTGAAACTCCTATTTTTTTGCATGAAGAAAATTGTGTTTTTGCATGAAATAAATATTGTTTAAAAGATGAGAATTATTTTTTTGCATGAAGAAAATAGTGTTTTATGTTGGGTAGGTTGCATATAAACAGTAATTAATCACTAATTGCGTCATTAAAACTGTATTCAAATTACATTTCTAATTTCTCTGTGTGAAAATCTTATTTTTGCATGAAATAAATAATGTTTTATGAAGGGTAAATTGCAAATAAACAGCACAATCACTAAGTGCGTCATTAAAACTCTATTTAAAATAATTTTCTAATTGCTATGTCTGTAACTCTTATATTTACTGGAAGAAAATGTTTTATAAGTTGAAAATAAACATTACTTAATCTCTAATTGCATCATTAAAACTGTATTTAAATTACTTTTCTAATTAATATGTATGAAAATCTTATTTTTGCATGAAATAAATAATGTTTTAAATATGCAAAATTATTTTTGCATTAAGAAAATTCTTATATTTGCATGAAGAAAATAGTGTGTAAGTAGGGTGTTGCATAAAAACAATAATTGATCATTCACTGGATGACTAAAACTGTATTTAAATCTCTTTTCTAACTGCGTTGTCTGAAACTCTTATTTTTGCATAAAATAATGTTTAATAGATGAGAAATTATTTTTTGCCTTAAGAAAATCCTTTTTTTTTGCAGGAAGAAAATAATGTTTGTAATGTTAAGTAGGATAAGTTGCATACAAGTAGTAATTGATTACTAATTGCATCACTAAAACTGTATTTAAATTACTTTTCAAATTTCTTTGTCTGAAACTCTTATTTTTGCATGAAAAAAATA
The DNA here is from genome assembly GCF_052040795.2 of Danio rerio. Classification (NCBI taxonomy): domain Eukaryota; kingdom Metazoa; phylum Chordata; class Actinopteri; order Cypriniformes; family Danionidae; genus Danio; species Danio rerio. The sequence continues at coordinate 61,508,916 of NC_141026.1, forward strand.
TTGTTTTTAATATGCACAATTATTTTTGCATTAAAAAAATTCTTATTTTTTGCATAAAGGAAATAATGTTTAAGTAGGGTAAGTTGCCTAAAAGCAATAAAGGTTCACTAATTGCATCACTAAAACTGTATTTACATTACTTTTCCAATTGCTATGTCTGAAAAGTAATTTATTTAATAAAGATTTAATTGAACAAATAAATAAATAATTAAATTATTCAATAGGGAATCAAATTACCTGTTAGTGCTATTAAAATTTATGTACAAATCTCAATGCATAGAAAATAAAGTATTTAATTTTTAAAAATTTGACTCAAAAATGGCTTTTTAGTTTACAAAAAATTGCAATACATAATCGTTTTCATAACAAAAGCAAAAAAGAAAAGATTGATCATTATAGAGATTAAAAAAAACATGTATAATTCAAAATATTGACACCATAATTCACACATATAATGGCATCTTTATATATCATGTCCTTTTGCTTGTTGCACAAATGTAACCTCCTTTATTAGTTAGAAAAATCCATTATCATGCAAAATATTTAATTAACTAAAACAATCAAATAAAAATACAATCTATTCTTACATAGATGTTTGGAATACTTGATTCTGATTGGTCAGTCGTGACTCATTCCATAGTATGAAGTACGTTATTCTCTAATAGTAATTGCTGAAACTAATAACACTGGCTCATCCGGGTGCTATGAATCATCTTGACCGTCAGTAATATACGTCAGTAAACACACACACACACACACACACACACACACACACACACACGCACACACACACACACACACAAATTACTAACGTATTGTGTTACTATTGTGTGTTACTAATGTATTTGCTGAAACTAAATGGAAATCTGTCTATTCCTAAAGATGTTCGGTGTGCAAACTCTTGTTTTATTGTACACGACTGTTTACTAAAACTGTTTGGTTTAAATGTACTACAATTTATTGACTTTGTGTAACCGACAAGATAGGTATGTGTGTGTGTGTGTGTGCTTGAGTGTTGTCGTCGTGTGTGTTTTCGTGTGCTTGTTGTTTTGTGACTCTTCACTCATTTAGCTGAAGTAGTTCTG
>NC_141026.1:61522500-61555000 GCF_052040795.2 Danio rerio
TTCCAATGACCAAAGTCAGGGAATATGTCGTTAGATAAAGACAACAAGATGAGTGAAATATCACGTTTAATAAATATAGTGAGATTAGATCCAGCGGTAGATGCTTGATGAGAAAACGGAGTAGCACAGCTCTCATCTGGGTAGATAGGCTGCAGCGCTTGCCCGAGAGTGTGTGTGTGTGTGGTCACGTGATGTGCGTTTTCAGTGTTTTGGTGTGGACGGAGAGCAGTTCAGAAACGCTGGGTAAAACACGAGTGTGGACGCGGATCGTTTTCATTCTAAAACGCCGTTTTAAAACTAAAACGCACTAGTGTAAACGGGGCCTGAGAGAAGGAAATTGTTGGTCATCCAGTCTTTAACATCTCTAATGCACTCAGTAGCTTAGACAGTGTGACGTGTGTATCAAATACGAGAACCATATACAAATAACTTAGTCTAGTTATGTGTGCCTATATGTGTTTGTGCGTGTGTCTGTCTGTCTATTTTGTTGTTTGTGTGTGTCTTCTGCTCTACACACACACACACACACACACACACACACACACACACACACACACACACACACACACACACACACACACACACACACACACACACACAGAGAGAGAGCTTCCTCCGGCCTGCGGCTCCTGCACTGCTGTAATAAATACTGTGTTTCTTTTTAATTGCAGGAGCTGCAGGCTTACTGACGTCTCTCACTAACTCACTGCAGTGTGTGTGTGTGTGTGTGTGTGTGTGTGTGTGTGTGTGTGTGTGTGTGTGTGTGTGTCTGTGTGTAATTGTTTTTATTTTGAGCTTGCATCTGAATGCGTGTGTGTGTGTGTGTGTCTTCTGTCTACACATTTTACTGATCACCCTTATCTCAGTGTTCTAGACAGTGAAGGTGTGCAGTTATTACAGCAATGTGTGTGTGTGTGTGTGTGTGTGTGTGTGTTTTTTCTCTGTGTATGTGTTTTTATTTTGAGCTTGCATCTGAATGCGTGTGTGTGTGTGTGTGTGTCTTCTGTCTACACATTTTACTGATCACCCTTATCTTAGTGTTCTAGACAGTGAAGGTGTGCAGTTATTACAGCAGTGTGTGTGTGTGTGTGTGTGTGTGTGTCAATTCAGCTCTTTGTTTTTAATTTCGGTTTATTCTACTGGTCTGCTGAATGCTTGATTCTGGTTGGTTGATGGGATGTATCATTGTAAAATATCAGTTTACAACATCAAGCAGCACAACACGGTTTAGTGAACCCAGGCTCATTCTGAAAACGTAGTCCCATGGACGTTTCTGAAGACCACGAAATAAATCCCGGGAGGTACGTATTTTTGCAGTTTTTGTTTTCGCGGATCCGTGAGAGGCCGCTGTGCGAGCTTTTTCGCGTCTCGGGCGCCTCTCAGGAACGCGTGCCGTTCTTGCCCTCCTCTTCCTCCTCCTCCTCCTCCTTCCCTAAACCCCAGCAACGGTTCGCAAAAGCCATCCAGAAAAAAATAAATAAAAGCAAAAGCCCTCGTCTTCGATTTCGACCGCATTTTCGAATCCCGCCGCGTTCTGGCCCTTATTTTTCAGATTCTGTTTTTCATCTTACCTGATTTCTGGAACCTCTGTTCCCCGGACTCGATCCCGGCTCCTCCTCCTCCGGGGCCTCCGCCGACGCAACGCTGTGAGCTAAGCGGACAAACTGGTTGCATCGGGAAAGCCCTCTACTCGGAGGCGAGCCGGCGAGCGTGAAGAGGAGGAGCGGAGCGGCGCCACACCACCCCGCAGCGTTCACTCGAAAAAACTAAACGCGGCCATCCGTACCTCCGGCCACGTAAATCGCGGTCTCCAGAAACGTCCATGGGGCTATGTTTCCAGAATGAGCTTGGGTTGGTAAAATTGGTTGGTTGAGGGAGCGAGGAGGGTGGGTCAGTCGATTGGCTGGTCGCCTAGTCAATCATTCAGTCGGTCGACAGTGGCCTCTGGTGGGTTCAGACTATAAACAAGAGAAAAACTCTAAGAAAGCTTTTTGCAGAGCACTAAACTTTCGCTTACACTTAAAACCATATTTGCTGACTCTGAGCAGTAAAAGCAACTCAATCTGAAGTGTATTTGCGTCTCCGTGTTGTTTATTGGGTTAAAAAGGTGTAATCCGCAGCTGTCAATCATCTGAGCGCAGAAACGAGCGCTTCATCTGCTCTCCGTCTGGATGTTCTGTCATTCTTCCAAACAAACTTGCATGTAAAATGTGTGTCGCGCTGCCTAATATGAGCTGCTTCTGTGTGTTTTTATTTTCCCACAGGCTAAAAGCTGTCTGGATCTCCTCGCAGGTCGCTGAAGAAGATGCGCCTGTGTGTTAATGAAACGCTTGAGGATTCAGAATATGATAATCTGGGACCGCAGACGGAGACGCAGGTGTTTTGATGAAGACAAGTCACTTATGTGATCCTGATTTTATCATATACTGATCAACACAACATCATTCGCCCTCTTGTGATTTCAAATTTCAGATATTTCCCAGGTGAGGTTGAACAGATTCAGTCATTTTCCTATTTTATTTGTTCTTCTGGAGAAAGTCTTATTTGTTTTATTAAGGCTAGAATAAAATACGTTTTTAATTGTTTAATCGTTAATTGTTTAATCGTTAATTTTAATTAACGAGAGAAATGAAAATCGGGTTTACATCAGAACTCAACGTCAGCCCGATGTCAATGTCCAACGTCCAACCTAAAACCAACCAAATGTCAACGTCTAATGATGTTACAGCTTGAAGGTGTATGAACATTACCACTATGACACTATCAGATGTGGGATTTTGGTTGCCATACCTGATGAATAAATGTCAGTATTTGATGTCATTATGATGTTGGTTAAGATGTTGGCTTGACATTGGACGGTGGTCACTTTCTAACAACCTAAAATCAACCAAATATCAACGTCATTTGATGTCATTATTGGACATCAAAATAATGTCCATAGACGCTGGCTAGACATTGAATTTTGGTCACCTGACATCACAACCTAAATCTAACCTAATATTAACGTCCTATGACGTTGTGTGCCTGCTGGGCAAAAACTAAATGCACTACAGAATGTTACGTTTACACACATCCACAAATTACTTGTAAAAGCATCAACTTTTAACAGCATAATACTCACTACTCTAATATTTACAACAGATACTTTTACTCTACCTACACTACATTTTTAGGCAAGTAATGGTACTTTTACTTAAGTATGCTTTTTCAGTACTCTTTCCACCACTGATCTGATGTCATGTTGACGTCCTGTGCCTGCTGGGTGTTTAAGGCCATTACGGTCATCATACAGTAAACATCCGCCATCTTCTCATCAGTGACATCATCTAAACAGTCTCTGGGTCAGTGTGTGTAAAGATTCTGGACATCTTCTCAGACACTTTTAATGCTTCCAAACAGTTTGCTGCATTTATAAATCTCCCAGGTCTTGAGGAAGTTCATTTCCGATTTACCTTCTATGTGTGATTTGATTGGACAGGAATCACAGGACTGATTTCTCTAATCCCAACAGACAAGAAATAATACAGTAGTGACTGCAGGATGAAGGACAGTAGTGGAGTAAAAGTACAAATACAGCACTAAACATGTCCTTAAGGAAAATGAAACGTTTTTAAAACTACTTAGTAAATTACAATATCTGAGAAAAAGTACTCAATTACAGTCATTGGAGTGTTTGTAATTAGATACTTTACACCACTGGCCGGCACGGCTGAAGACTCGTTATCAAGACTTCTGGCCGGCATTCATTTGTAGCACTCTGAGTCGACTCTTTTATAGATGAATCAATAGTTTTAAACACAGTGCACTGTCAGATTTAAGCCTCAGCTGGATATTTCACTTCACTCTGAGCTGTGTTACACACTACATGGAAGAATATTCCCAAAAACCCATAATAGGAGCTCTTTAAATGTAACGATTGATGACCAACTGAACTTCTCTGACCACATCTCTAGAACTGCTCGATCGTGCAGATTCACACTCTATAACATCAGAAAGATCCGACCCTTCCTATCTGAACATGCAGCTCAACTCCTTGTTCAAGCTCTTGTTCTCTCCAGACTGGACTACTGCAACTCTCTACTAGCCGGGCTTCCAGCTAGCTCTATCAAACCTCTTTAACTGCTCCAGAACGCAGCAGCACGAGTGGTCTTTAATGAAGCTAAAAGAGCACATGTCACTCTGCTGCTCATCCGTTTGCACTGGCTGCCAGTTGCTGCTCGCATCAAATTCAAAGCTCTGATGTTTGCTTACAAAGTGACTTCTGGCTTTGCTCCTTCTTATCTGCTCTCACTTCTGCAGATGTATGTGCCCTCCAGAAACTTGCGTTCTGTGAATGAACGTCGCCTCGTGGCTCCATCCCAAAGAGGGAAGAAATCACTTTCCCGAACACTCGCATTCAATCTGCCCAGTTGGTGGAATGAACTCCCTAACTGCATCAGAACGGCAGAGTCACTCGCTGTCTTCAAGAAACCACTAAAAATTCAACTATTTAGTCTCCACTTCACTTCCTAATCTGCAATTGCCTCTCTGGATATACCACTAACTGTACTCAAAAAAAAAAATAATAATAATAATAAAAAAAAATTACTAAATTACTAAAAAAATTACTAATACTTTCCTTCTTACACTTTACACACCTGAAACTCGCCTACAGCACTTATTCATTGTTGCTCTTAGTTGTGTAAATTGCTTCCTTGTCCTCATTTGTAAGTCGCTTTGGATAAAAGCATCTGCTAAATGACTAAATGTAAATGACTCTGAAATTATTATTACATACCCAACAGTTGGGTTTGTCCATATTGTAATGTCCACCCAAATCCTTGTTATTTTTTGTCGATTGAATGTAAATGACTCTGATGGTGTAAATGACTGAAACGATTCTTTTAACCCAGCAGTTGGGTTTGTCCTTATTTGACCCAACAGTTGGGTTATGACAACCCAGCATTTTTTTGGAGTTTAGTAAAGTGAATGTGTCTGACCATGGAAAGTGAGCGTTTGACCATGTCTCTCTCTCTCTCTCTTTCTCTGTGTGTGTGTGTGTGTGTGTGTGTGTGTGTGTGTGTGTGTTTTCTCTGTATAGGAATAAAGCAGACACTGGAGACACAATGCCATGAGAGATGTACTCTTCACAAGGGAGAGAGAGTGTGTGTGTTTTCCAGGGGCCACCGACCGCAAAAGGCAATTCCAATTTGTCGCGAGATGCACTGTGTGTGTGTGTGTGTGTGTGTGTGTGTGTGTGTGTGAGTTAATGAGGTGAGTGTGTGAGCTCTCACTCATTCTGCCAGCGCCGGCCGATCGCTCTCTGATTACTATAATGAAACGGTCAGGGCATTATTAACCAAACGCCACCACATACACACACACACACACACTAACACACGCACACACACACAGAAAAAGAAGAATCACGCCCAATATTGTCACTGCATCCTCTCAGCCATTTGTCTTTTGGTCGCTCCTTCTAGAGACGGAGACCTTTTGGAGTGGAGCTCGGCGATAAATCCTGCCCCGTCGTCAGGTGTGTGTGACTTTTACTACAGATACTGATGCAGACATTAGTCTGGTCAACTGCACACATTAAAGGCCTCCTATCATGCAAAATCAACCTCTGCAGGCTGTTTGGACAGAAATTGGTGTAGTATAGTGTGTGCACAGACATATTGGAGTAATCCTATTTTTTTGATATTCTAATGTTAAATCAGGACCGAAATCCCAGCAATTTTCAAACTGACCGCATCGAGATGTACCACAGCCATATCACCCTGCAGCTCAAGAGCAGTCCCGCACTGAAGCTGAGCAGGGCTGAGGCTGGTCAGTGTCTGGATGGGAGAGCACATGGGAACACTAGGCTGCTGTTGGAAGTGGTGTTAGTGAGGCCAGCAGGGGGCGCTCAACCTGCAGTCTGTGTGAGTCCTAATGCCCCAGTGTAGTGAAGGGGACACTATACTGTCAGTGAGCGCCGTCTTTCAGATGTGACGTTAAACTGAGGTCTGTGCTCATTAATAATCCCATGTAGAGGTCTGCATAAATTTCCGAATAAATCGCGGGAGCGGTCGATAACGGGTTTAATTTTGGATGGGAGCGGGCTGTCTAGCAATATCGCGGATATTTCTATGCAAATGAGAGAGAGGGCTTTGCCTGTGTGTGTGCTTGGTGCTTGTGTGTGTGTATGTTAGTGTGCGCGCACGTGAATGAGAGAGAGAGAGAGAGAGAGAGAGAGAGCTTTCCCAGATAGCAAAATACACTCGGGCCAGTTTCGGCTAGATTCTCGCCTGCCGGAGACTTATCACTCGGCCCGGCTCCGGCTGCCGGACTCTGGCCGGATGATTGTGGACTCACTGCCTGATTCCGGCTCGAATCAATCGGGCCAGATGCGGCGGCCGTAAACGAGCCAACGCTGCCGCATCCTCGCCGGAATCTGTCCGAGAGTAATGTGCGCTGCGGCCCGGAGCTGGCGCACAGTATTTGTATACCTTTATATAAAACCTTTTGGTATTACATTGGTACTTGATACATGGTATTACAACCCTTTGAATTGATATAACAGCAAACGCCTGTGTGTCTGCTTGGTGCTTGTGTGTGTGTTAGTGCGCGCGCATGAGAGCGAGAGAGCTTTGTCTGTGTTTGTGTGTGTGTGTGTTTATACAGACAGCTTGGCTGTCTGGACTATATAGCTGGGTGATTTTTGGTTTTGTTCTCCCCCGCTTTTTAGCGGGATCGGTCGCGGCGGGCAGAAAACGGGGCGGGTCGGGCAGCGGGACAACAAATTCTTAATATAAGCGGGAGCGGTCGGGTTCGGGCTAAAACCTGGCGGGTACGGGCGGGAGCGGGATTCAAAATTTTGTCCCGCGCAGATCTCTAATCCCATGGCACGTCTCTTAAAAAGTAGGGGTGTAACCCCGGTGTCCTGGCCAAAATAGCCATACACCCAAAGCGCTTCACAATCATGAGGTGGGTCTCTCCACACTACCACCAGTGTGCAGCTCCACTTGGATGATGCTCCGGCAGCCACAGGACAATGGCGCCAGTGCTTCACCACACACCAGCTGTAGGTGGAGAGACAGTGATGGAGCCAATTCAGTGGATGGCGATGATTGGGAGGCCATGAGGGCTGAAGGCTGATGAAGGGTGTGGCGAAGGGGTCGTGGCCGAGAGCCATGGGAACGGAATGAGGCTCCCGCGTAAGTGAATACACCTGTGGCGCCCCCCGGCCCTGACTCCCATGGAAGAAGCTCTGGACTATAAGTGGAGGAAGCCGAGAGAGGAACGAGCCCGGACATATTGTTTTACCTTTGCTTTCAGTTTGACAGCAGTCTCCGTGAGGAGTTGCTGTCCGTGTGTTTTGGTATTGACGGCAGTCTCCGTGAGGAGCTGTTAATAATAAATACTTTAAAACTGCATCGATTCTCCGCCTCCTTCTTCACAGTGGTGCTGAAACCCGGGAGAAGAAGGGACACGTTGTCCAGTTGCCCTCGCCGCTAAGAGGGGGCGAGTGTTCGGGAGTGAACACGAGTGGGGGAGAAATTCGTCTGCCCAGAGTGCCGGGGCGGCCTGAAGCTGGCGAGAAAAGGATCTGCCTGCTGCCGTCTCCCAGCATGAGGAGGAGCGGGGGACGCGAGGCTCACCACCAGAAGGGAAAGCGCTGAAGAGAGCCATCCCACAGAACCCGGAGGAGTCGCCGCGATCCGCCATGATGCTGATGATGCATCTGTCCACCAAATCGGAAGCGGAGCAGGAGACCAAAGATGCTGCCAGCCAGCCAGGAGAACCGCTGCTGGACACCAGAAGACGGACTGGTGGATAGATTCCTCCACAGGGCTCCCAACACGTCGTTGCATCTCTCAGATGGTGGAGGACCGAGTGGCAGCGTGTCTGGGGAACTGAACCCCAATTTTCCCTCTCTCCTCTCTCTCTGTCTACTTTGTCGTTCCTCCTTTTTTTTTCCATCTCCTTTTCTCTCGGCCCATCTCATATAGGTGTTGCGGGTGCTGTGGTGCAAAGCCCCAATTCTCTCCGTGAAGAGCTGCCATCCGTTTGTTTTGTTTTTTTGGTCCATGTTTTAAAACTGCGTCTGTTCTTTGCCTCCATCTTCCCGGCTGCCAAAGGGCCGTAAACTTCATTAGAGAGAGAATTTGGCACCAGGGTTACACATCACAGAGAGTCGGGAGCTCGGTTTAACATCTCATCTGAAAGACGGCACTCACTGACAGTATAGTGTCCCCTTCACTACACTGGGGCATTAGGACTCACACAGACCGCAGGTTGAGCGCCCCCTGCTGGCCTCACTAACACCAGTGCCAACAGCAGCCTGGTGTTCCCATGTGTTCTCCCATCCAGACACTGACCAGCCTCAGCCCTGCTTAGCTTCAGTGAGTAACCGCTCTTGAGCTGCAGGGTGATATGGCTGTGGCCATATTATTGCATATTCAAGTACTAATGCGTATTATTACATGGCTGTCTGGAGAGCTCAAATCTGATTGGTCAGTCTTATTTTACATCTTATTTTACAAGGGGCAAAACATAGATATATACACTAGATATCACATAGGGACCCTGAGCATGCGTCAATAGCGCCGCCACATTGGTACAGTGCTCCCAGGACAAATGTCATTCAACCGCACTAGTCAAGACAGTGTTATTACGTGAAGATGCGGGACTTTAGCGCTGTCTACGGGTGTAGTAACGAGCAAACAAAGAAAACAAAGCACAAAGGCAGAACATTTCATAGGTAATATTAAGTTTTTTTCTGTTTTTGTATGTTCTGAACTTTTGTGCTAATCAGGTAACGTTATTGATGATAACAGTCGATTACTGCATTCACCATACGGCAAAGCAGCTCCAACTCACACTAAACACTCGGCTTATGCTAGTTTTATTGAATAAAATCAGCAAACAATGCAAAAGAAATATGACAACGAGATGCTGCGCTGCCAGAAACTTGTATTATTGTCGGCTAACGTTAGTGAAAGAGTCGTTCATAATGGAGATTCATTCACAAAGTAATCGCTCCCTCCGTCAGTATGAGCAGTGAAAGCAGGAGAGGAGCTGTGTTTCAGGACATGATTAGATCAAGTTTAACAGGGAGGGTGGATAGTACATTTCTGTACACACAAACACAAGCTTTCAGTCAGGAATGCCCGTGCGGTCACTGATCCATCAATGTAGAAAAGTGATGTAAAACTATGATTTTCGTAATTAGAAAAAAAAAAATACATACAAACATCCAGGAAAACTCCCGATCATAGATATATGTGTATATGTGTATATCTCTGGCTTTGGATGGCCACAGTCCTCCACTGTACCTTGGTCCCACATTCATTTCAAAGGAGCGCTACCCTGTAGCAAGATGGCGGCGCTATTGACGCATTCCGTCCAATAGACAACAATAGGCCAGGCGACATCTAGTGTATATATCTATGGGGGCAAAATAGGAGCCATTTAAAGGGAAGCTATTCCCTTTATAAACAATAAGTTTCTGATGTTTCTAGAGCAGGGGTGTCCAAACCCGGTCCTGGAGAACTGGTGTCCTGCAGAGTATAGTTCCAACATCAATTAGACACACCTGAACAGCTGATCAAGCTCTTACTAGGTCTTGTAGAAACCTCCAGGCAGGTGTGTTGAAGAAAGTTGGAGCTAAACTATGCGGGACACCAGGCCTCCAGGACAGAGATTGTACACCCCTGGTCTAGAGTGTAGTAAAGTTTGAGCTGAGAATAGCCCACAGATAGTGTTCTCCAGCTCTCTGAAACTGACCCTTTCAGTCTTTGATGGTGTTTTAGTGACTGTTGCTTTAAATGCAAATGAGATGTGCTCTTTTCAGAAGAGGGCGGAGCTACAAACGGCTGTGCCTCAGCATAGTGACAGATGTCAAACAGCATGTGTGCTTCAGTGTGAGTGTGTGTTGATGCTTCTGTCAGTCTCTGTGGCTCCTGTCACTGTTCATCTAAAACTCCACATCTATAATTCTCTTAGTCTATGCTGACATTATCTTCAGCAGCTCAAACACTCTAATGGCGACTGGACAGACGGCTGCTTCTCACTCAGGGCGGCTGCCTATGCTAATGAGATGGAGAGATGGACACTAGTGGGCGGGGCTTTCCTCCTCTGATGACACGTACAAAGGGAGAATGCCAATCAAAGTGTTTCCTTCATCAAGTCTGATTAGAATAAATAGAATTAATTCATGTTGACGATCAGAGGCTGGAGATACTCACACACTGCTGACACACAACTGGGGTTAAACCCCTTATAAACGTGATTTTTGTATAATAGGTGCCCTTTAAAAGTGACCTGCAGGTGATGATGTGGTTGTGTGAGTCTGCTGTTTTCACAGAGCGTGAATGCAGCAGATGTGCAGAAGTTGCTCCAGTGAACAGAAAGCATCAGATCATGCAGAGAGAGCCACAAACACACTCATTTGGCATCATTTATGTGCCGTTTTGTTAAAGACTCTCTTTAGTCCTTTATTCTGCGGAGACGAATGATCTTCTGTTTAATGCAAATGGCGTGTTCGAGACTCGCATCATCCAAAAATACATTCTGTCAATCTGTTACCACGTGTTTGTAGAGCATTTTTGATAAATATCGATTCTTGTTTGGGCGGCACGTTGGCTCAATTGTTAGCACTGTGGCATTACAGCAAGAAGGTCCCTGATTCGAGCCCCAGCTGCTTCAGTTAGCATTTCTGTGTGGAGTTTGCATGTTCTCCCCGAGCTAGTGTGGGTTTCCTCCTGGTGCTCCGGTTTCCTGCACAGTCCAAACACATGTGCTATAGGGGAATTGGGTTGGCTAAATTGGCCGTAGTGTATGTCAGTGTGTGCAAGATTGTGTGGGTGTTTCCCAATAACAGGTTGTGGCTGGAAGGTCATCCGCTGTGTAAAACATATGCTGGATATATATATATATAAGCTCCTGATTAATAAAGAGACTAAGCTGAAAATAAAATGAATGAATAAATGAATGAATACTTGCTAATGAAATGGATATATGATAAAGCATGGGGGTATTTATATAATAATAATAATAATAATAATAATTTTATATATATATATATATATATATATATATATATATATATATATATATATATATATATAAAAGCACTTTTAAACAATAAATTATTTTAAAGGTAAATAATTATAAAACTTCAAAAGCATGAAAAAACTGCCAAAGGTCATTTTTGATGTATATTTTTGAATATATATATATATATATTCATTCATTCATTATCTTGTCGGCTTAGTCCCTTTATTAATCCGGGGTCGTCACAGCGGAATGAACCGCCAACTTTTCCAGTTTTTACGCAGCCGATGCCCTTCCAGCTGCAATCCATTTTTGGAAAAAAAAAAAATAAAAAAAAAAAAAAAAAAAAAATATATATATATATATATATATATATATATATATATATATATATATATATATATATATATATATATACACACATATATATACACCCAAAAGCCACTTTCGCTTTGCTTCAAATCGCGTGTACAGAATCCGTTTGGGAAACCTCGTCTATTTATCACTATATGGAGTGCGTCAGCTGACAGTCACGCACCATTATATGACTGTTTTAATGATTGCATTATAGGGGTGACGGCACCTGTTATGCAAAGGAAAGGGAGTTGCGCTGTTTATATATTTATTTCAAAGTATTTTCGTGTCTAAACATAGCGAAAGCACAGAACAGGCTCACATTTAGGAGCAAGGGCAGCCCCTAGTTGTTCAGCGGTATGGGTTGTGTATAGGGAGGCTCGACTCTTTAATGTTTACTTGCCACACTTCAGAGAAACACTGGAAATACAATAGTCGGATAGAACTGTAAAATACAGGAGAATCCAGGGAAAAAATGGGAGGATTGACAGACTTTAAATTTAATTACTCAGTTAATCATTTATTACTGGACTCACTACTGTATTTTATTCTTAAAACAAGATCAGCAAGATTTTGGCTAGAAATAAGATTGTAACTCTTGATTAAATAAGGAGGTTTGCTATTAAAGTTATTGGTTTGTAGACTTATAACTCTCATACTTCACACACTCATACACTACGGCTAATTCCCCTGTAGCTCATGACAAAGAAACACCAACTGACCCAGCCGGGACTCAAACCAGCGACCTTCCTGCTGTGAAGCCACAGTGTTCCCTTTAAGTTTGGTTGGTCAAAACCAAAAGTGCCTTGCAGTACAGTTTTTGTAATAAATGAAAAACAAATGATAGTTTTTGCCTGATCCGAAAAACAGTCTGATTTGTGACTGAAAAACTGTAGTGTGATCTGAACCGTGAGAGTTGTGATGAGTTACACCACTGTAAGGTACCGATACTGGCATCTAACACATTTTAAGGACATTCATGCAACCAGAAGCTAAAGTGAAGGCTGAGTAAACGTGGCATGCACTAAATTCCAGGGGTTTCATTACCACGACGTAAAATGGGCGTGGCTCGGTCGATGTTTGGGAAACGCCCCCTTAAAAAAAAAAAACAATACTGAGAGGTCACCGATCATGCGCAGTACAGGTTCTTTTTTAGCGCGGTCATTTCAAACAGGATGATTATGGATAAAGAACCTACCGCGGTGGATAACGAGGGTAAAAAACAATCATACAGGTTATTTTTTTGTTTTTATAATGTTATATTTTAAAGATTTCATTAGCAAAAACAGATGACCTCGTTTTACTCCGTTTTACTGTCTCTGGGCTTTTGTACTTCCATTTTAAACCAAATAATAATGGTTGTGGTAAGATTAACCGTGTTTTTGTAGTTTAAAATATGGTATTCAGTCATGTTTAAACAAATAAATACCACATTTTCTGTAATAAATCGTGGTTAATTTTTCTTTCTCGATCTTAGTTAATTAACATAACTCATATTTATTTTCTATTTTTCATTTAAAGTCATCATACACAAAACACCTGAGATCAGGACAGGTATCTGATGTTACTGTATATAAAAGTGATCATACATGAAACCCCTGGGATCAGGACAGGTATCTGATGTTACTGTATATAATATAAAAGTGATCATACATGAAACCCCTGGGATCAGGACAGGTATCTGATGTTACTGTATATAATATAAAAGTGATTATACATGAAACACCTGAGATCAGGACAGGTATCTGATGTTAATGTATATAAAAGTGATTATACATGAAACACCTGAGATCAGGACAGGTATCTGATGTTACTGTATATAATATAAAAGTGATCATACATGAAACACCTGAGATCAGGACAGGTATCTGATGTTACTGTATATAATATAAAAGTGATCATACATGAAACCCCTGGGATCAGGACAGGTATCTGATGTTACTGTATATAAAAGTGATCATACATGAAACCCCTGGGATCAGGACAGGTATCTGATGTTAATGTATATAAAAGTGATCATACGTGAAACCCCTGGGATCAGGACAGGTATCTGATGTTAATGTATATAATATAAAAGTGATCATACATGAAACCCCTGGGATCAGGACAGGTATCTGATGTTAATGTATATAAAAGTGATCATACGTGAAACCCCTGGGATCAGGACAGGTATCTGATGTTACTGTATATAATATAAAAGTGATCATACATGAAACCCCTGGGATCAGGACCGGTATCTGATGTTAATGTATATGATATATAAAGTATTTGGCACAAAAGCCGTGGGATCGGGACAGGTATCTTAAGTTATAACAGTATTAATGTAATCTGAGAGGTATCTTAAGTTAATTTGTTTAATATAACATTGACTTTAATATAACACTGACTTCACATGAAACACCTTCGATCAGGACAGCTATTTAGTACTGCATATAAAAGGCATTGGACACGAAAGCCCTGCGAATACGTACAGGTATCTGAATCAAACGGCTGTTTTCACAATCTGCGCATGATCCGTGACCTATGCAAATTCACAGATAGGCCACGCCCACCCGATGACGCAGTAGCGGTTACGCTGTACTGAAACCCCTGGAAAAAAGTGGCTGCCGAGTAAACGTCGACACATTAGTCTCAGGTTTAAGCTGAACTGTGCCTTTAATGAACAAGCGTCTGTAATTAAATTGATAAGAAGACAATCTTAAGCACCTTGAAGCTAATAAAGGCTAATCAATGAGGACTGACGGCTCGGAGTCAGCGATAGGTCAGTGTTGGATGGTTTTTCCGCCGCTTGTTAACACTAATGGCTTCAGTATTGCTTTTCTGATTCATCCGCTCATTCCTGGAGAGACTGGTGTCTGCTAATCAGATGGAAACCTCCTGCTCTGGATGACGGCCAGAAGTGGCTATATTTAGTGCGAAAACTGTCCCCGGATCAGATGATTCCCAGCAGGCAGAAACACAGATGTTTGATTTTCTCTGTGATTCTGCTTCCAGATGTGAGATTGGACATCAGGTGGCGGCCCAGCACTATTATACTGCTTATCCTAGATTTATTTAGTTATATTATATTATATATTTTATTATATTACATTATCTATCTATCTATCTATCTATCTATCTATCTATCTATCTATCTATCTATCTATCTATCTATCTATCTATCTATCTATCTGTCTGTCTGTCTGTCTGTCTGTCTGTCTGTCTGTCTGTCTGTCTGTCTGTCTGTCTGTCTGTCTGTCTGTCTGTCTATCTGTCTATCATCTATCTGTCTGTCCTTCTTTTAGTCCGTCCGTCCGTCCGTCTGTCTATCGTTATATCTATCTGTCTATCCAACTGTCTGTCAGTCCGTCCGTCTGTCAGTCCATTCATTCATCCATCTATCATTAAATCTATCTGTCTATCTGTCCGTTCCTCCCTCCCTCCCTCCATCCATCCATCCATCCATCCATTCATCTATTGTTATATCTGTCTGTCTGTCTGTCCATCTATCTATTTTTATAAATGTATTGATTATTTCTATCTATTTATTTAATTATTTAGATTGGACATCAGATGGCAACACGACACTATGAAACTGCTCATCCTGAGTTTATTATATTATATTATTATATTATATTATATTATATTATATTATATTATATTATATTATATTATATTATATTATATTATATTATATTAATTATATATTTTAACTATCTATCTATTTTTTGAATTGATTATAATTAATATTGATAATTTGTTTGTTTATTATTCAATTATCTATTATTTGTTTATATATTTATTTTTAGATTTCATCTATTCATTAATTGATTTTATATCTGTTTATTTAATGCTTATTTATTTATTTATTACTTATCTTTATATTTATTCATTTATATATCTTTTGTTTATTATTTATTTATCTATTTATTTATTATTTGTTATATATATATGTATATATATATTTTTTTTGCTTATTAAATATCTGATGATTGTTTATGTTTATTATTTACCTATTTATATGTTTAAACTCATTTTTATGTTTTTGATTATTTTATTTAGTTGTCTATTTAGTATTTGTTTATTAATTTATATGTTTATATGTTTTTATTCTCTTATTTCTATCTCTTATTACTATATATATATATATATATATATATATATATATATATATATATATATATATATATTTTTTTTTTTTTCACATTAAAATGTATTTATTCATTCATTCATTTTCTTGTCAGCTTAGTCCCTTTACAGTTTTTCTCAGTCGCTTTGGTGCGTTTCTCACAACACCAGTGCATTTCTGCACAACAGTTAATGCATTTCTCAAAACAATTAGTGCAAACTGCAAAACCTAGCTGATAACCTGCAAAAGCGCGTCACTTGCTCAACATGGAGAGTTCATTCCTCAAAAGCAAGTATTGATGTCAATCAAAGTGTCAGTGTCATCAAGATGAAAAGTCCTGACACCACTGTTTAAGAACAAGATAGTCAAATGGATATTCAAATCTCATTTTTACTGCATTTGCTCTTTGCAATTCTAATTTATTCACAGCATTGTGCAAAAGAATAAACACACCCTTATTTACAACAAGCATACACTCCCTTTAGGTAGAGCTGTGCACAACTGTAAACAATATTGCAGAACATATTGGAACTGAACCTACAACACACACAGGTCTGTGGATCATTCATCAAATTGTTCAATTTAGAAGACATTTTCAGGAAAATAAAGATTGTTTTTTTTATAATAAAAATTGCTTGACAGATTTTGACACTAGTTCAACATTTTTGTATGTAATGACTCCAGTAATGAAATGAGGACTATTAGTTTTATATGGAATGACTATTCAGCATTTAAAAGTTTAGTTAATTATGACTGACATGACAGAAGCAATGATAATGTTTTAAACAGCAGAGAGTTGTATGAAAGCAGTTGATGCATGTCCAAAAGTATCTGCAATGTGTTGGAAGAAATGAGAAACTGCTACTAGGATGTGCACAAATGACTAACTGTTCTGAGAAATGCATCAACAGTTGTGCAAATGTAAATAGTGTTTTGAGAAATGCACCAAAGCTACTGAGAAAAACTGTAATAATCCAGGGTCGCCACAGCGGAATGAACCGCCAACTTATTCAGCAAGTTTTTACACAGCGGATGCCCTTCCAGCTGCAACCCATCACTGAGAAACATACACACAGACTCATACACTACGGACAATTTAGCCTACCCAATTCACCTGTACCACATGTATTTGGACTGTGGGGGAAACCGGAGCACCCGGAGGAAACCCACGGGAAGGCAGGGAGAACATGCAAACTCCACACAGAAACACCAACTGAGCCGAGGTTCGAACTAGTGACCCAGCGACCTTCTTGCTGTGAGGCTACAGCACTACCTACTGCCACTGCCTCACCAAAATGTATTTATTTATTTTCAATTATGAATTTTTTACATATTTATTTAGTTGTATTTTTTTTATAGTTTTTATTTATTGTATTTTTTTTTTGTCTCCTCTGAATGTTACTTACTGACCATGCACATTGCCTGTCACTGATTCAATCAATAATTGATTACTTTCAATCACTGAATAGAAAAAATAGGCAGTTTAATCAGCATCTGAACACTTATAAAACTCCTGCATAAGCAAAACATTCACTGCATTTTAACACACCCTGAACACTTTCTTTTTCTTTTTTTTGCACAAATGAAATAAAAGTCTCCCAGCAGGTAATCCTCTTTCAGATTCACTGCAAGCGCATTTCAAGATCAGCTCTTCTGTTTTTGCAGTCTGGTGCATTATATTGTAAGATTTGAGTCTGTCTGTCGAGATCCAGATTCTATTAAAATTGAATCTTTCTGATGCATTTGAGCGTCCGGGCCTCATATTAGCAGATTCTCAGGTGTAGATGTGCAGCACACGCTAGCAGACGCTAATGCTGTAATTATTGCAGGAATAACCTGGAAGTCTCACAGGCGGCGTCAGTGAAGATATAACAATCACACACACACACACACACACACACACACACACACATACACACTCTCGCCTCCATCTCTGGACCTTTATCACTGATGCACTTGTGAGGAAAATCAATGGCTGGAGTTGTTGAGGCTTTAAAGCTCTACTATTTATTTTTTTCACACATACTGTGGCGTTTCTTGGCCTATCTGTGAGTTCTGCTATCATAATCACAGCCATTACACACACACACACACACACACACACACACTGCAGACGCCTTATTTATAAAGCTTTCAGCATATGTGTGATTCTAGTTGTATCGGGGAAAATTGCTGCTTGTGTGTGTGTGTGTGTGTGTGTGTGTGTGTGTGTCTGTGCGTGTGTGTGTGTACATGTGTGTGTGTGCATAAACAATATACATAAAACTATTATGTTTAGAAATGTGTTGAAAAATAATTTATAATTTAACAAATTTAACAGAAGACTTCAGTTGTATGTGTAGTATATAAACAATATAAATGCACTTATTTAATAATAGAAATTAAACTTATGAAGAAATTATTTATTCATTCATTCATTCATATTTTTTTCGGCTTACTCCCTTTATTCATCAGGAGCCGCCACAGCGGAATGAACCGCCAACTTATCCAGCATATGTTTTACACAGTGGATGGCCTTCCATCTGCAACCCAGTACTGGGAAACACCCATACACTCACACTCACACACACACACACACACACACACACACACACACACACACACACACACACACACACACACACACACACACTTCGGCCAATTTAGTTAAATTCCCCTATAGTGCACCCGAAGGAAACCCACGCCAACACGGGGAGAACATGCAAACTCCACACAGAAACACCAACTGACCCAGCCAGGACTCAAACCAGCGACCTTCTTGCAGTGAGTCGATTGTGCTTAAATTACTTATTTATTTATTTTATCATCATCATTATATATTTATAGTATTGTAATTTTGTGTGTGTATATATACACACTGCACACTGTAAACCCTGATGTTGTCTTTACTCAAACAATCAAGTAAAGTTGACTGAACATTACTTAAAATTTAGCACTTTGTAACCTAAAAATATGAGTTAATTTAACTTGTATACAATGAAAATGTATAAACTTCAGATTGCAATTATAGTAAGCTTAAAATCACAATTAATTGTTTGGAAAAAAAAATGGGTCGTTTTAATGTAGTCTTGACTGTTGATCTCTAATATGTGCAACCTTTTAGCAAGGTCTCTTATTAATCAGAAAACAAGGCTTCATGTATAATTATTCACCAGAAAGGGAATGAATGCCTACTTATTGTTCTTTTAAACATTTCTTCATAGCATATAATTAAACACACAGACACACACACTGAACACAACAATTTCTACCAAACTGGCAAGTTAAATAAACTTAAATATGCACGTTTTGTAAGTCTCTGTTCCTCAATTGATTTGAGGCAACAAGTTTACTCAATTAATTTCGTTCAGTCAGCTTATTAGGGTTTTCAGTGCATAGGCAGCTAGTCCTATTGATTATAAGTATATGTAAGTCAGAATAATTCGCCCTTGAATTTTTATCTCTTTTTTAAATATTTCCTAAATGGTGTTGAGCAGATTGAGGAAATGTGCACAGTATGTCTGATAATATTTGCTCTTCTGGAGAAAGTCTTATTTGTTTTATTTTGGATAGAATAAAAGCAGTTTTTAATTTTTTAAACACCATTTTAAGGTCAATATTATTAGCCCCTTTAAGCTATTTTTTCCCCCGATAGTCTACAGAACAAACCATCATTATACAACAACTTGCCTAATTACCCTAACCTGCCTAGTTACACTAATTACCCTAACCTGCCTAGTTACACTAATTACCCTAGTGAAGCCTTTAAATGTCACTTTAAGCTGTATAGAAGTGTCTTGAAGAATATCTAGTCTAATATTATTTACTGTCATCATGCGAAAGAGAAAATAAATCAGTTATTAGAGATGAGTTATTAACACTATTATGATTAGAAATGTGCTGAAGAAATCTGCTCTCTGTTACACAGAAATTGGGGGAAAAATAAAAAGGGGGGCGAATAATTCTGACTCCAACTGTATGTATATGAAAGTGACATGTGATCCTGAATGTGTTTCAGTCTGAAGATGATGTTGATGTGCATTTCAGTGTGAGTTGTAAATGAAAGGATGATTGTATTGTTTGTATTCTGCTACCTGTTGGTGCAGAACAAATGTGTGTGTAAATCATTTCTCATATGAATTGTCTCAGTGCTGAAATACACAAGAATGGGTTTCTGGATGATTTACGTGTTTCGTGTATGTGTGTGTGTGTGTGTTGTCTAGATCATGTCTGTGCTCATGTTCTTCCTCCTCTTTCTTTTATATTTCAGCATCCTGCAGTGTATCAGTCTTTGTAGGTTATATTAATGTTTAAATATAGAGAGCATTATAAGAGAGAGCTGGTGTGTGTGTGTGTGTGTGTGTGTGTGTGTGTGTGTGTGTGTGTGTGTGTGTGTGTGTGTGTGTGTGTGCAAAGAATCCAGTGAAATATAATAAAAATAATAAAATTAAATAAAATATCAAATAAAATAAATTGTTCATCATGTCAAACAAGCAGCAGAATACTATTGCAACAAAATACTTAAAAAAATTGTAATTGTTCAACATATTTCTAATCATAGTAGTTTTGTTCTTAAAAAGAGTAAAAAGAATGATGTATGATATTTATTATTCTTCTATACAGCTTAAAGTGACATTTAAAGGCTTCACTGGGGTAATTATGGTAACTAGGCAGGTTAGGGTAATTAGGAAAGTCGTATGCCCCTTTCACACAGTGATACCGGTAAATATCTGGAAAATTTCCGGAACGACTTTACCGGTATATTGAAAAAAGCGCTGTTCACACAGGCGAGGACGTTACGGAAATTTTCCGGAAAAGAGCATTCACACATCCATTCCAAAATACCGGTAAATTCTGACATCATTCACCACAAATGAGCTTTAAACGGCTGCGCTTGTGTTTGTAAACATTTGACTAAATTACAAACTCTGTGGATGATCAATATTGTGAACAACTTTCGCAGGATCACTTTCGCATGTCGAGATGTTCATAATATGTGCGTGTGCAGGCGCTCACAGGCTGTTTCACAGGCACACACAAAGCTTGAAGGTAAACAAACAACGGCTTATCATAAGCATCTCATCGATGATTATTTTCACAGTTGGCATAAAGAAGAACATATAAACGTGATCTGACTAACTTTTAGCAGATAAATGTGTCTGGAAAAAATATTCAAAGGCTTTTATTCTCACAAACCGCGCGGACGTAAATGTGTCTGACTGTTGTGATTGGCTAAAGCAGACGTCTCACGTCAGCACGTTCTAGACGTGCACGCGCTTATTCCGGAAATATTCCTTCTGCGTTCACACAGCGCAGCATTCCAGCAAATTACCGGTAATGTTACAACTTCTCTTTCCGGAAAATAGCCAGAACGAATTTACCGGTATTTTCAAAAAGGGCCTGTTCACACATACAACCTTTCCGGAAAATTGCCGGTAATTTTCCGGAAAGGTCTGTATGTGTGAAAGGGGCTATTGTATAACGATGGTTTGTTCTGTAGACTATCGGAAAATATAAAGCTGAAAGGGGCTAATAATATTGACCTTAAAATGGTGATTAAAACAATTAAGAACTGCTTTTATTCTAGCCGAAATAAAACAAATCAGACTTTCTCCAGAAGAGCAAATATTATCAGACATACTGTGAACATTTCCTGAATCTGTTCAACATCATTTGGGAAACATTTAAAAAAGAGAAAAAATCAGGGGGTTAGACCAGGGATGGGCAAACTTGATCCCCGAGGGCCGGTGTCCCTGCAGAGTTTTGTTTCAACACTAGTCAGACACACCTGAACAAACTAATCAGTGTCTTCAAGATCACTCTAACTCTATAGGGAGGTCTGTTTGAATAGTGTTGGCCCTGCTGAAAAATCCAGCCTAGCCAAGCTGGGAGTCCAGCCAAAACCAGCTATATCCAGCTTAAATCAGGCTGGTCAAGCTAGTTTTAGCTGGACTTGGCGGGTCATTTTCCAGCCTGACCAGCTAAGACCAGGCTGGAAATGGCTGGAAACCAGCCTGGAAATGGCCAAAACCCCTCTAAAACCAGGCTGATCGACCAGCTAAAACCAGCCAACCAGCCTAGGCTGGTTTAAGCTGGATTTTTCAGCAGGGGGAGCTAAACTATGCAGGACACCGGCCCTCCAGGATCAAGTTTGCCCACACCTGGGTTAGACACTGACCCTGAAAGGCCTGGTGTTAGAGCGCAGTAGTTGATCAGTATGGTGTTCCTCTTCAGTTGCTCGTGGGAATGACTGACACAAGTGCTGCACAGCAGCCAGAGGAATCCTGAGCTGTTCTTCTTCTGAATAATGTTCAAGTGATGCTGCTGGAGGAAAACCTGACTCATTCCTCCAAAACACTTAATAATGTTTGGCTCTGGGTACTGTGCAGGCCATGGGAGATGTTCAACTTCACTTTCATGTTCATCAAACCGCTCTGTCTCCAGTCCTGCTGTGTGTATTCGTGCATTATCATCCTGATACACACCACCACCTTCAGGATACATTGTTTGATCCATTGGGTCATTTGGTCTTCCAGAATGTTTGGTTACACTGCAAAAAATGCTTTTCTTGCTTAGATTTTTTGTCTTGTTTCTAGTCCAAAAATCTAAAACTTCCTTAATCAAGAGGAATTTTCTAGAAAAGCAAGACATATTGTCTTGTTTTAAGATATAATATGCCAATATTAAGTGAGTTATTCCTTAAAACAAGCAAAATAATCTGCCAAAGGGGTAAGCAAAATAATCTTACGTCAAAAGAAAAAGCAAAATTAATTTGCTCACCCCATTGGCAGATTATTTTGCTTGTTTTAAGGAAAAACTCACTTAATATTGGCATATTATATCTTAAAACAAGACAATATGTTTAGCTTGTCAAGAAAATGCTTCTTGATATAATAAATTTTAGATATTTGGACTAGAAACAAGACAAAAAATCTAAGCAAGAAAAGCTTGGCAGTGACCTAGCACCCATCTAGCACCAGGATTTGGGCTTATACGCTTATTTCACGCGGCCGCCATTTTAAAGAACCAAAGTGAGGCTTCGGTGGAAAGAAACCCAGAAGTATAGGAGCAGCACTGTAAACATTGCAGTAACATGCTGTGGACTACAAGGGACCACCTCGAAAATGAGATGATTCATCTCAAGGGGCTATCCCATTCAATAAATTCAATTCAACTACAAACCTCCAGCTGTTGCCGAGATTTCAACATGCAGAAATGGTGTAAACATCACTTTAATATCATTCAGTTCAGTTTAGTTTAAACAATTAAAAGCAAATTAGCGTCAAACAACATCTGTAAGAGTGATACGCTGAAGTGTTCTTCTAGGCTTCAGTTCATGGCACTAGTTAAACACTGTGAGGACGCTTCTCTGCTTCAGTCTATGTAACCCGGTGAGCGCTAAACACTGCAGTCCTCTGCAGCACACCCTCGTGCTGTCTGTAATAGTGTTGTCCCCGTACTGGAGTTTTAAAAACGTCTATTTCCGCTAACATTAAAGCGCCGCTGAGCGCGGATGACTCGACTGATCTTCACAGCTGATCGCGCTCCAGTCTCCGTGTATCTGTGTTTGCACTCAGTTTACCGCTCTTCACCCAGTGCAAACACAGATACAAGGACACTGGAGCACGAAGCAGCCGTCAAGATCAGTCAAGTCATCAAGCAGATCACTCGTCTGTGTTTGTACTCGGTAAACAGCGGAGGGTGAACTGATGACCTTCTCGGCCAATCACAATCATTTCTGTTGAGCATGTGAGCACAACGGCAAATCCACGCTGTTTTAAGAAAGCCATAAACAGTGCCTTAAATCTTACTGAACATCTGAAATTGACATTTATTAGTAGGGGTGTCAAAATGAATTGTTTCTTCGGTGCACCGCGATGCAGACGTGGACAATTCGGTATCAATTCAGTAATAATCATAACCGGTTATTATGTAGTGACGTCATTTATCTCCTATGCGCTCTGTCGTGAGGGAGGTGAGCGCGAGTTTTTACAACTCTCAGCCAACTCAGGGCCGGCCCGTGGCATAGGCACCATAGGCAAATGCTAAGGGCGCTGTATATCCAGTGGGGCGCCAGAAATGAGCGCAGTTAAGTTGCTTTTGTTTTCGATATTCCTGACACACATTCAGTTATAGACGGCAATAACTCAAAAACCTCTTACCCTAAAAAGACCTAAAGTGTGTTTCCTACAAAAAGACAAAGCTGGTTAGGTTTCACAGCTGTCTGTCTGTTTTTTCTCTCGACATTACGAGCACTGCTCCGTTTAAGCCCTCGCAATATGTGTTTAGCCGGGAGAGCTTGCGCTGAGAGGAGCTCTCAGTAAGGGACCGTCGGAAAAGTGCCTCTTTTTTTAGTTTTTCTGCTCCGCTCAGCGCGAGCTCTCCCTGTTGCAAGGGCTTAAGTGTCTTTGTTTGTGTGTGTGCGTGTGTGTGTTTGTTTGTTTGATGCTGTCTATGTTTGTGAATGTGTTTGAATGAGAGACAGTGTGTTGCTGTGTGTCTGTGTGTTTATACAGACAGCATGTTATAGCCTCCCCCCTAAAATATAACACTGTATATGGAAAGCATCGTCAATGCACCGTGATGCACCGAGATATCGAATTGAACCGAATCGATGGCATGATAATCGTAAGCGAACCGAACCGTGAGACCAGTATAGGTTTACACCTCTATTTATTATGAAACTGACATTTTTCTTTTAATTTAGTATCGTGACAAGTCTAATATAGCGAGAGTCAGATTATTAACTCGAGTTTGATAAATGGCATCTAAAGGCTGATTTATACTTCTGCATCAAGCGGACGCGTGTGCTACGGTGCAGCCTATGCATTGACGCATACCCGTCGGGCCTTTGGCGTCGCTGACGTGCAACCAGGGCCGGCGCGTTCATAGAGGCGACCTAGGCGGCAGTATAGAGAGGACAGCGTCTGCGACACCTCCCTTACCACCTAAATCCTCAGTTATGTCCGCGACACCTCCCTTGCGTCCTCAGATATATTCGCGCATAGACGACAGAATAGAGAGGGCGGCGTCAGCGACACCTCCATCAGCACCCGCGTGTCCTCAGTTATATCTGCGCATAGGGTGGCAGAATTGAGGTCCGCGACACCCGCGCGTCCTCAGTTATATCCGCGCATAGGGCGGCAGAATTGAGGTCCGCGACACCCGCGCGTCCTCAGTTATATCCGTGCACGCGCATAGGGCAGCAGAATTGAGGTCCGCGACACCCGCGCGTCCTCAGTTATATCCGCGCATAGGGCGGCAGAATTGAGGTCCGCGACACCCGCGCGTCCTCAGTTATATCCGCGCATAGGGCGGCAGAATTGAGGTCCGCGACACCCGCGCGTCCTCAGTTATATCCGTGCATAGGGCGGCAGAATTGAGGTCCGCGACACCCGCGCGTCCTCAGTTATATCCGCGCATAGGGCGGCAGAATTAAGGTCCGTGACACCCGCGCGTCCTCAGTTATATCCGTGCATAGGGCGGCAGAATTGAGGTCCGCGACACCCGCGCGTCCTCAGTTATATCCGCGCATAGGGCGGCAGAATTGAGGTCCCCGACACCCGCGCGTCCTCAGTTATATCCGCGCATAGGGCAGCAGAATTGAGGTCCGCGACACCCGCGCGTCCTCAGTTATATCCGCGCATAGGGTGGCAGAATTGAGGTCCGCGACACCCGCGCGTCCTCAGTTATATCCGCGCATAGGGCGGCAGAATTGAGGTCCGCGACACCCGCGCGTCCTCAGTTATATCCGCGCATAGGGCGGTAGAATTGAGGTCCGCGACACCCGCGCGTCCTCAGTTATATCCGCGCATAGGGTGGCAGAATTGAGGTCCGCGACACCCGCGCGTCCTCAGTTATATCCGCGCATAGGGTGGCAGAATTGAGGTCCGCGACACCCGCGCGTCCTCAGTTATATCCGCGCATAGGGCGGCAGAATTGAGGTCCGCGACACCCGCGCGTCCTCAGTTATATCCGCGCATAGGGCGGCAGAATTGAGGTCCGCGACACCCGCGTGTCCTCAGTTATATCCGCGCATAGGGTGGCAGAATTGAGGTCCGCGACACCCGCGCGTCCTCAGTTATATCCGCGCATAGGGTGGCAGAATTGAGGTCCGCGACACCCGCGCGTCCTCAGTTATATCCGCGCATAGGGCGGCAGAATTGAGGTCCGCGACACCCGCGCGTCCTCAGTTATATCCGTGCATAGGGTGGCAGAATTGAGGTCCCCGACACCCGCGCGTCCTCAGTTATATCCGCGCATAGGGCGGCAGAATTGAGGTCCCCGACACCCGCGCGTCCTCAGTTATATCCGCGCATAGGGCGGCAGAATTGAGGTCCCCGACACCCACGCGTCCTCAGTTATATCCGCGCATAGGGCGGCAGAATTGAGGTCAGCGAAACGCCCGCGCGTCCTCAGTTATATCCGCGCATAGGGCGGCAGAATTGAGGTCAGCGAAACGCCCGCGCGTCCTTAGTTATATCCGCGCATAGGGCGGCAGAATAAAGAGCGCAGTGTCCGCGACACCTCCCTCCCTCAGCACCCGCGCGTCCTCAGTTATGTCCGCGCATAGAGCGCCGGAAAAGAGGTCCGCGACACCTCACTTCATTTTCAGAACCGGTCACTATTGTTTTCACATTTTGGGTTGAGGGCGGCGTGATCGTCCTCTGCCTAAAGCGGCAGTTCAGCTTGCTCCGGCCCTGCGTGTACCTCTCAAAAAATGTGACTACACGTCGCAACGACGCGTGGCGCAAGCTCTGTGATTGGTCGGCTTGTTAGCGCTGACGAGTGTGGGCGGGTCCGAGAGCGGCGCGAACAGTAGATTGTTTACATGTGTGGAGTCCCGTGAAGGAGCTCCGGATGGAAAGTTTTGTTTTGTGTTTACCTCATAATTAAAGTTGTTGCACGTCCACTGGTTCCTGCCTCAAAATGAGCGAGTTTGAGCCACTTGTACATTCAGGAAGTGTTCAGAAACAACAAAACACCAGCAAAGAAACTCGACACAGAGGAACATTAACACCTCACTGCCAACTAGTGTTTCAGAAGAGTTACTACAGAACAACAGAGACAGCGCAGAAGTATAAATGCACAGCTACGTGCGTTGCATTCGCCGTGGGTCACGCCGATCACTCGATGCAGAAATATAAACCAGCCTTAAAACGTGTGTTTAGGAAAGAAACGTTAGCTAACTGGTGCCATTTCCCTTAACTTAGCTGAAAATGAGCTCTGATATTCCTTTTTATTTTCAGCATTCATTCAGAGCGGACCCTCGGGTCACTGGGAAGGCAGTGAAATTACACATTTGTGTCACTTTCTCTATAAGATCTACATCCAAGTACATGTAACTCCCAACAATACTTCTGGGTTTCTTTTCCACCGCAACCTCGATTTGGCTTTTAAAAATGGCGGCCGCATGAAATCAGTCTATAGGGAACGCCATGATATTGAGCCCAAACGATCAGTGATCCCCCCCATGCTTCACTCTGGGCATGAACAGTCTGGGTGGGACGCTTCTTTGGGGCTTCTCCACGATGTAACTCTCCCGGATGTGGGAAAGACAGTGAAGGTGGACTCATCAGAGAACAGTACATGTTCCACATCGTCCACAGCACAAGATGCTCACTGCTGGCACCATTGAAACTGACGTATAATTGGCACCAGTGTCATATATAGACCTTTTTCTTGGAACGCAAAATTACCCATGATGCTTTGCGTGTATGCGCAAGGAGATTGCGAAGAACTTCCGGTCGGCAGCTGATGCGTGTAAACAGTCACATTTGGACAGCTTTGAAACGATAGTTTTAATCTATTTTACCTGCTTTTATCCTCTTTGAGCTGATACTGTTGTCCATCAGCAGCATCTCCTGGACTGATCATTTAAAGAAATGCGATCTAATAGGATGGAAAACAGCTGCTGTGAGGCGTTTTCCCCTCGTTATCAGACGGCATCTTCTGCAGTTTAAATGAAGCCTCGTCATCACTAAAGTCAACATTTTCTCTTTATTTCACATATATAACCAGCCCAAACTAATGTAGCTCACCAAAATGTTTGACACACACACACACGTAGCCTGTACTGTGCCACTGACACACTGATTTAATAACTGTGACAAAGTGAAAATAAAGGCGAGTGTCATTTCAAAATGACAGAAAAACACAAACCGTGGTGAAAACAACACACGAAATAAAACACAAACGGCTCGCGATTAGAATGAACAGCAAATCAGCAGCAGATGATCAACAACAGACTTTTATTGCTCATTTTTGTAAATTGCACGACTTTCATACCAGTTAAGTTTCATGCCAGTACTCAGGTTTGCTCTCTCTCTCTCTCTCTCTCTCTCTCAATCTCTCTCTCTCTCACTCTCTCTCTCTGTGTGTGTGTGTGTGTGTGTTAAAGAGCCGCTGAGCTAACAGCTGACAGGCCGGGATCGCACACACACACTCTGTATTTCTGAGGGCAGACACGTGAACTAGGAGAACGTTTTTCTCATATTTCTGACGCGCTTGAACCACATGTGACAGATTATAACGGCTTTAACAGACACATTTCTAAGTTGTGTGTCACAAAAACACTCTGTTATCCATTACAAACGTTATTGAAACCCATTTTCGGAGCGCAAATTACCAGTTGTACACGCTGTAAACGGAAGATTTTAGCATTGTACCGGAAGACGCTGGTCGCGATGGCGCCCTCCATGCAGCAGCCATGAAAAAGGTCTATAGTGCACGAGTGATGTATAATAACTACAATAAAATAACAATACAAAATATCAAATAAATGAAAAAAAATATTAAACATAGTGATAATCATGACTGATATCTATATATATTTATAAAAATATAAGAATATTTAAGTGCAACACTGGCCTGTGTGCAGAAAAACACCCTGGTCAGGATCTCTGAATCAGCCGCTACAGAATTACTCCTGAAAAGCAACCTTGCCAAAGACACAGCCCTGCGCTCTCAGGAGACCAGTGTGTGTGTGTGTGTGTGTGTGTGTGTGTGTGTGAGTAAGTGACCCCTGGGCCCGAGCACACGTTCATCACCACACACACCATCAGCCTCACCACCGCATATAAAGAAGTCCCAGAAACGCACAGCGGTGTGTGTGTGTGTGTGTTTGCATATGTGTGTGTGTGTGTGTACCACATATAAAGAAGCCGCAGAAACACACACAGCGGCGCGGTCAGAATACAGAGAGTTCTGACACAGTAATGTATGCGGCTCACCTAATAGACGCTCCATCTCAATTAAGCCGCGATTTGAGACTAGCCGAGCATCTCGGAGAAGTTCATCAATCTTAGCACTTCTTCCTCAGCAACAAAACAGAGTGAGGCAAATTTCTGCATTTAATTAATGTAGTGCTTCCTTTACTGCCGCTCAGCATCTTTGCGGCGTCAGAAAGCGCCGTTCCTCCAGAGAGATTAAGTGAAAAGCGGGAGGAGAACAGCAAAGATCGGCAAACTCTGTAATGAATGTCTAACTTTGGCGTTTATGATGGATGAGCAGCGAATGCTGTTTGTCACGGACGCGCTAAAGTCTAGATGGGATACAGCTGTGGATACTCACAGCCAAATATACACTATAAAAAAACATCTGTAAAATTTACGGTAAAATCATGACAGCTGTGGTTACCGCACTTAAGAATAAAGTATAAAAGAAATGCAGAAATTTTACAGTAAATTACAGTATTTTGCACATTTTCCTTGTCATACACCAATGTTTTGAAGAACTAATGACTACACAACTTAATTTAACGGGTAATTTAATAAATAAAAGATGAAAATAAAGTACATTAAAGCTGTATCCTGTATAACAGAGCAGAAAAGGGATACACGTGCAGTCAGAAGTTAACAATAACTACTTATATTATTACAACAATACTGCTTTTACATAACTGTGAGGGTTGGGGCAGGTGTTGACGTTAGTAAAACACAATTTAATGGGTACTATAATTAATAAAAGTTGAAAATAATATAAATAAAAGCTGTATCCCATTTATCACAGAGTAGAAACGGTAAAGTCTAGATGGGATACAGCTGTGGGGACTCCCAACCAAATATACACTCAGGGCCGGAGTGGGACTCCTTTTCAGCCCTGGAGTTTCAAGCCTCAGACCGGCCCACCTCAGTTCACGACTGACTATATTAAAATAAGGTCATTTCCAATTCAGTTTCTAATTACACTATCAGGTCTTTTTTTTTTTTTTTTTTGAGAAAACAGCTGCTTTAGAACTTCAAATGTTCAACAACCCAAACAGTATTATATGTCTCAACAATAAAAATGAAAATAATAATTTACTCAGGCGAGGATCAAACCCGGGTCAGCGATGTTGTAATCAAACATGCTAACCACTGGGCCACAACAGTTGTATAGTGAGAGGTGACTTATATCATTATGAACCTGCAGGCTGGTTATATATGAAAAGAGCAGAGAGCTGTATTAAATTAATGAATAAGAAGACTGTGGTCAAGTAAGTAAGTAAATAAACGGACCGGCCCACCGGGAATTCTCCCGGTCCTCCCGATTAGCCAATCCGGGCCTGTATACACTATAAAAATCATCTGTAAAATTTACGGTAAAATCATGACAGCTGTGGTTACCAGAGTTTAACCATTCAAAATGTAGTATAAAAAATGTACAAATTTTACTGTAAATTTCTGTATTTTGTACATTTTCTTTGCCGTGCGCCAGTGCTTTAAAGTACTAATGACTACACAACTTAATTTAACAGGTAATTTCATTAATAAAGATAAAAATAATGTAAATAAAAACTGTATCCCATTTATTACAGAGTA
Source organism: Danio rerio (assembly GCF_052040795.2). Taxonomy (NCBI): domain Eukaryota; kingdom Metazoa; phylum Chordata; class Actinopteri; order Cypriniformes; family Danionidae; genus Danio; species Danio rerio. Next base: position 61,552,765 of record NC_141026.1, read on the forward strand.
AAAATACACTATAAAAGCTGTATCCTGTCCAACACAGAGCAGAAAAGGTAAAGTCTAGAAGGGATACACGTGTAGCCAGAAGTTAACAGTAATTATTTATATTATTACGACAATACAATTACCGTACAATACTGCTTTTACATTACTGTGAGGGTTGGGGGGTAGGTGTTGATTAATAAAAGTTTAAATTAAATAAATAAACGCTGTATTTCATGCATCTAACACAGAGCCGAAACAGGTAAAGTCTAGATGGGATACAGCTGCAGATACTCACAACCAAATATACACTATAAAAAACATCTGTAAAATTTACGGTGCGAAAACTACAGCTGTGGTTGCTGTAATTTAACTATTAAAAATATAGTATAAATGTAAAAATTTTACAGTAAATTACCATATGTCGGACATTTTCTTTGCCATCCTGGAATTTAACCGTTAAAAATAAGGTATAAAATGTAGCAAACTTACAGTAAATTACTGTATTTCATACATTTTTCTCGCCATACACCAATGTTTTGATGTACGAATGACTAAACAACTTGATTTAATAAATAAAAGATGAAAATAAAGTAAATAAAGCTGTATCCTGTCAAACACAAAGCAGAAACGGTAAAGTCTAGAAGAGATACACGTTCTGCCAGTAGTTAACTATAATTATTTATATTATTACGACAATACAGTTACCATACAATACTGGTTTTACATTACTGTGAGGGTTGGGGTAGGTGTTGACGTTAATAAAACACAGTTTAATGGATAATTTAAATAATAAAAGCTAAAATTAAATAAATAAAAGCTGTATTTCATCTAACACAGAACAGAAACTATACATATATACAGCTGAAGTCAGAATTATTTGCCCCCTTCGAATTTTTTTCTTCTTTTTTAAATGTTTCCCAAATGATGTTGAACAGATTGAGGAAATGTTCACAGTATGTCTGATAATATTTTTTCTTCTGGAGAAAGTCTTATTTGTTTTATTTCGGCTAGAATAAAAGCAGTTTTTAATTTTTTAAACATCATTTTAAGGTCAATATTATTAGCCCCTTAAAGCTTTATTTCTATTGGATAGTCTACAGAACACACCATCATTATACAATAACTTGCCTAATTCCCCTAACCTGCCTAGTTACCCTAATTACCCTAGTGAAGCCTTTAAATGTCACTTTAAGCTGTATAGAAGAGTCTTGAAGAATATCTAGTCTATTTTAACATAGGAAAGCTCTGCAACACAGTCTGCCATCACTATTCCCCCAAATGAGGTGCTTTACTGTGCAATAGTTGCAGCATCCGGAGAGAAAAACCCTCATTCAGACACATCAGCGTCTCCATCACAGTCTGTCTCGCTCAAGTCTCTCACTTTCTGACCTTTTCATTTTGTTCGGCTGATCTACACCTGCAGAATTCTGGAGGATGGAGACGACATCTGCGTCGGCATCAAATCAAACGTTGAAAACACATTAAATGCAGGCAAATTCAGATTGTGTCCGTCACATACTGTACACAGCACTGCAGTGTGTGACTGACTGTACTTGAAAGTGTCTGTTTGATTGCTTCAGATAACTTGAAATCAGTTTATATTTAAACGAAACAGCACACGTGTTCTGATCTGTACTGTTAATACATTTAAACAATTTATTTATTAGGAATAAATGATTTTGGAGTGCTGTCGCCTCACAGCAAGAAGGTCGCTGGTTCAGGCCTTGGCTCAGTTGGTGTTTCAGTGTGGAGTTTGCATGTTCTCCCTGCCTTTGCGTGGGTTTCCTCCGGGTGCTCTGGTTTCCCCCACAGTCCAAACACATGTGGTACAGGTGAATTGGGTAGGCTAAATTGTCAGTAGTATATGAGTGTGTGTGTGGGAATGTGTGTGTGGATGTTTCCCAGAGATGGATTGTGGCTGGAAGGGCATCCGCTGCGTAAAAATGTGCTGGATAAGTTGGCGGTTCATTCTGCTGTGGCGACCCCATATTAATAAAGGAACTAAGCCGACAAGAAAATAAATGAATGAATGAAAATAAAATCCTTTCATCTTGTGACCCAGTTCAGCCAACACTGAAAATTGTATTAGTTTTGGAAATTTACTCATAAGCTGCGTCCCAAATTGCATACTTATGCACTATTCTACACCATTTTGTAGTAAAAAAAAGTGTATGTAGTGTGTTCACGCTGAAAACTCTAAAAATATTAGGTGCACTTTAATTACCCGGAGGATGCACTCATTCATCCGCTAAAATGA
>NC_141026.1:61557500-61590000 GCF_052040795.2 Danio rerio
CACACTAACAAATACACACACTCATACATGCATACTTGTACATTACACTTAAACACACACACACACACACACACTCATTCATGCATACTTGTACATTACACTTAAACGCACAAACACACACACACACACACACACACACACTAACAAATATACACACTCATACATGCATACTTGCTACTTGTACATTACACTTAAACACACACACACACACACACACACTCATTCATGCATACTTGTACATTACACTTAAACACACACACACACATACACACACACACTCATACATGCATAACTGTACATTACACTTAAACGCACAAACACACACACACACACACACACACACTAACAAATATACACACTCATACATGCATACTTGCTACTTGTACATTACACCTAAACAAACACACACACGCGCATACACACTAACAAATATACACACTCATACATGCATTCTAGCACATTACACAAACACACACACACACATATACACACTCTCAAACACATGCACATACATACATAGTAACACACTACACACAAAAACACACATAACTGTAACAAACACAATTACACACACAAACATACACTCTCAAATACATGCTCACATGCATACTGTACGTGCACACACACACACTAACAAATATACACACTCACATGCATACTGGGACATTACAAATCCACACACTCACACATTCATGCATGCATACACACACACACACACACAAACACACACACACACTCGCTCATACATGCACATTTACACACAGACACATGAGTTTAGATTGACGTTACATGAGTGTGAGTAAATGGTGACACAACATGTGCATTAGTCTGACAAAGACACACAACTGCAGGCTCCTACAGAAAGCAGAGCAGGCCTGAATATCAACACTGAGATGCTTTAACTTCAGTCCTGTTTAGCTCTGAGAGCGCTGTCTGAATAAATGAATCGATTACAGAACAAATCATCTTCCTTCATTTGCATTTCACACGAATTTATTTTAACCCAACACTTTTATCCAAATGAGCAATACAACAGGTGATTCATCTTAAAGAGGCGATGATAAAATGCTGGGAATGTAGAGTTTCACACAGTACGAGCACGAGCAGGCTGGGCTTTCAGAAACGGTGAATGCATTATTACACTGTCAACAAATATCTGCTAATGAACACTTGCTGTATTTTGGTTCATTTGTGGAGGTGAATTGCATTATGGGATGTTGATCTCTGCTCCGTCCACTTGTGATGATGAAAATTCCCCTCTACAGTTTAACAGAGACTTTTATTGACATTTTTGTTGATTGAAAAAATATATTGTACAGTTTATTTGGACAGTACATTTGTACATTAAATGTACAGTACATTTGGAGTTATTAGCCCCCCCAAATTATTAGTTTATTTTTCCCCCAATTTCTGTGTAACGGAGAGCAGATTTCTTCAGCACATTTTAATCATAAGAGTTTTAATAACTCATCTCTAATAACTGATTTATTTTCTCTTTGTCATGATGACAGTAAATAATATTAGACTAGATATTCTTCAAGACACTTCTATACAGCTTAAAGTGACATTTAAGGGCTTCACGAGGGTAATTAGGGTAACTAGGCAGGTTAGGGTAATTAGGCAAGTCATTGAATAATGATGATTTGTTCTGTAGACTATTGAACAATAATTTAGCTTAAAGGGGATAATAATATTGACCTTAAAATGGTGTTTAAAAAATTAAAAACTGCTTTTATTCTAGCCGAAATAAAACAAATAAGACTTTCTCCAGAAGAACAAATATTATCAGACATACTGTGAACATTTCCTCAATCTGTTCAACATCATTTGGGAAACATTAAAAAAGAAATCCAAATTCAAAAGGGGAGGCGAATAATTCTGACTTCAACAGGACAGATAAAGATCCCATAATGCAATTCACAAGCAGAAATAAATAAAAACATGAATCACAAAATAAGGACAACTGCTTATTTACAGACATGTCTTTATATTTATTATTTAATTGTAGACAGGAACACAAGGGTTTAACATGAATGAAAATGGCTTTATGTGCAAAATATGGATCGCAACTGCCCACAAAATGTCTTGACTTTGAGTTATAATAATAATAATGTCACACAACCAGCGATCGCTCTTCAGAGATTGCTGGTTCTCACACGAACTTCAGGACTACATTTCCGCATTTCCTGGACTACATTTTCATACATGCACTGCTCCCAGACACCCATGCTGACACATCTAGCTTGATTGCATTCTCACCAGCTGAACCTTGTTAGAGACTGGTACACACCCTACTTAAGCCACACATTTACTCTTCCAGTTGGCCGAGTCTTGTTAGCTGTTTACCTAGTGTGACATTACAACGCATTTCCCTGTCTTGTTTCTCCGTGTTAGACCAAAGCCTTTTATCCCTGTTCTCCTGTAGCCGCCTGCCTTTTGACCTGTTGCCTGTTTATATAACGACGATTTTGGATTTGCCTGCACATACCTGTTTGTACCTGATTTGACCACTGCTTGCCTGACGCTGAATAAACCTGCATATTGGATCTTACCTCCAGTTGTCTTTGTCACTCCACCCCATCGTTACAAATAATAATAATAATAATAGGCGACGCAGTGGTGCAGTACTTAGTGCTGTCGCCTCACAGCAAGAAGGTCACTGGACTCAGTTGGTGTTTCTATGCCCTTCCAGCTGCAACCCATCTCTGGGAAACATCCACACACACATTCAAACACTACGGACAATTTAGCCTACTCAATTCACCTGTACCACATGTCTTTGGACTGTGGGGGAAACAAGGGCACCCGGAGGAAACCCACATGAACGCAGGGAGAACATGCAAACTCCACACAGAAACGACAACTGAGCCGAGGCTCGACCCAGCGACCTTCTTGCTGTGAGGCGACAGCGCTACCTACTGCGCCACTGCATTGCCATCATAAAGTAGAATTAATGGAGGTGATTACCATTATAAAACATCCATCTTTCATCTAGTTATTCCCATTTATTAAAACACAAAAGTTTGAATGTGTTTGATCAAACAATGAGCGACTCTCCAGTGAATTTCTGCTGTTTATGTGTCAAATTAAATGTGCTTCTCCTCTTCTGAGTTTGAACATGTAATCATTGTTTCTCATGGCTGACCGTGGATGGGATGACGCTCCTGATGATCAATTACTCAAAAAACTGATTGCACAAAAATATATGGAGTAGTTCCAGAGCGCTAACCTCTGATTTCCCTCGACTGGTGCAGGCGAATGATCCGTGGAAATGTTCAATCTCTTTTCTTTGAAACTTTCGCAGGGGCCGAGGATCTTCCGCTTGCGTTGCTTTTGTGGTGGTGAGAAAAATCTCATCTGGCTGTTGGCTTTGTTTTTTTGTCACGTTGTTGCACACAGTCGCTCAAACACACACACACACGTACGCTCACACACACATTCACACAAGGCAGACTGACTGTGAGTGGGAGGGTGTGAAAACCAGATGTAGTTCATTAGGGCTATTGTGTGTGTGTGAGCGAGTGTGAGTGTGTGTGTGTCCTCTTATTAAAGCTGCAATTCTCTGGATTGTTATCGACTTAAACACTTGCTCTGGCATTTCCACCCTGACATCATGTTCGGTTACTGCACCAGTGTGTCATACTAGTTACCCCAGAACAGACTATTAAAGCTCAGACACAAGCAGATGATGCTCCTGCTGTCTTTATGCTTCGGATTCAGCACACACTTTCAAATGCACATCGGTTATGGACTCTCTTTACATTAATATACTGTAGGCAGACATCACTAGCACTGGTGGAACTTATTAATGTTAGTAATGCAATCAAAACTCCAGCGTTGGATAGCTTTGTGGGCGCAGTGTTTGTGCTGCAGGCATAAATGATTTCTGTGCTGTGTGTGCTGGTTCTCTTTTATAGTGATCACTGCTGCTGCTTACACCTGCTGTGTTATAAAACAGGTGACAGAAACCTTACACTGAAGCACGTTTATGTACTTAGAATTTCACCTAGCATTGCAAAGCCACGGCAAACACTTAGGATGTCCTGGCAACTTTATAGCAACTATTTACAACACTCCAGCAACCCTTTAGCAACCTCTCAGAAAGCCTTAACAGCCACATATACAATCACCGGCCACTTTATAAGGTACACCTTACTAGTCCCAGGTTGGACCCTTTTTGCCTTCAGATCTGCCTCAATCCTTGGTTTTATAGATTCACAAGCTACTGGAAATATTCCTCAGAGATTTTGCTCCATATTGTCATGATAGCATCACACAGTTGCTGCAGATTTGTCGGCTGCACATCCATGATGCCAATCTCTCGTTCCACCACATCCCAAAGCTGCTCTATTGGATTGAGCTCTGGTGACTGTGGAGGCCGTTTGAGTACAGTGAATTCATCGTCATGTTCAAGAAAGCAGTCTGAGATGATTGAGCTTTATGACATGCTGCGTTATCCTGCTGGAAGTAGCCATCAGAAGATGGAGACACTGTGCTCATAAAGGACCGCTGATACAAGGCAGGATGATCCATGCTTTCATGTTGTCTGAGCCGTTGTTGTCACATCTGAATGTGTCAGCAGAAATGGAGACTCATCAGAGCAGCAACGTTTCTCCAATCTTCTATTGTCCAGTTTTGGTGAGCCTGTGTGAATTGTAGCCTCAGTTTCCTGTTCTTAGCTGACAGGAGCGGCACCCGGTGTGCTCTTCTGCTGCTGTAGCTCATCCGCCTCAAGGTTGGACGTGTTGTGTGTTCAGAGATGCTCTTCTGCAGAGCTCGGTTGTAACGAGTGCTTATTTGAGTTACTGTTGCCTTTCTATCAGCTGGAACCAGTCTGGCCATTCTCCTCTGACCTCTGGCATCCACCCCAGAGATGGTTGTGCATGAAAATCCCAGTAGATCAGCAGTTTCTGAAATACTCAGAACAGCCCGTCTGGCAGCAACAACCATGCCATGCTTAAAGTCTCCTAAATCCCCTTTCTTCCCCATGATGTTTGCTTTTGACTGCAGCAGATCGTCTTGACCATGTCTACATGCCTAAATGCAGTGAGCTGCTGCCTTGTGATTGGCTGATTAGAAATTTGCGTTAACAAGCAGTTGGACAGGTGTACCTAATAAAGTGGCCAGTTAGTGTATATTGTTGACCTCCATTGCACTCATTCAACTTCATGTGTTTGCATTCATATTTATGCTTCAATTGGCAATTACATTGCATTGAAATTATTAATGCCATGCTCTACTATTTGACCTACAGGAAGGTAGAAGCTACCCTGGCAACCTCATAGCAATCTCTCTGAAATCCCTAGCAACCCCATAGCCACCATTCAGAACACATTAGCAAACACATAGCAATCATTCAGAACCACATAGCAGCCATTCAGAAACCCTTGATAACCATTCTAAAATATTCAGAAAACTCTGGCAAACATTACAAAACAATAAGAACGCCCTAGCAACCCCATAGCAACGACTCAGAATGCCATATTAACAAACCGGAACACCATATCAACCAGACAGAACACCCTAGCAACCCCTTAACTATCAATCAGAACACCATAGCAACCAATCAAAAAATTTTGCAACTCTTGAAAAACTTTCAGAACATCCTAGCAACCCCATAGCAGCTATTTAGAAAACCTTACTAGACATAAGATAACATTTAAAACACCCTAGCAACCCCATAGCAACCATTCAGAAAACCCCAGCAACCAATCAAAACACTTTAGCAACCCTTAAAACCTTCAGAACATCCTAGCAACCCCATAGCAGCTATTTAGAACATCCTAGCAACCCTATATCAACTGTTTAAAACACCCTAGCAACCCCACAACAACCAGTCAGAACACAACATCAACGAAGCAAAAAGACCTTAGCAACCTCTAGAAAACACTGATAATATCATAGCAACCTCTTAGCAACCAATTCGAACACCAGAGGAACAAATCAAAATACCTTAGCAACCCATCCCCACAACAACTGTACAAAATACCCTAGCAACCCCATAGCAACCTATCAGAACACCATATCAACCAACCAAAAAAAAAACTTCTGTAACTCTTAGGGAATATTGACAACACCCTAGCAACCCCATATCAGTTATTTAGAACACCATAGCAACCCTATAACACCTGTATTTAAAACACCTTAGCAATCCCATAGCAACCAATCAGAACACAACAGCTAACAAACAAAAAAACTTAGCAACCTCTAGGCACTAATGACACCCTAGCAACGCTATAAAAACCATTTAGAACACCGTAGCAACCATTCAAAAAACCTTAGCGACCGTTAGAAAACATTAAGAACATCCTAGCAACCCTATAACAACTATCCATAACACCCTAACAACCCCATAGCAATCAATCAGAACACAACAACAACCAAACACAAGCCATAGCAACCTATAAAAAAACACTGATAATATCCCAGCAACCCCATAGCAACCATTTAGAACACCATAGCAACTTTAACAACCATTACAAAACATTGAGAACACCCTAGCAACCCCACAACAACCAATCAGAACACCATATCAACCAACCAAAAAACTTTAGCAACTCTTAGGAAATTTTGGGAACACCCTAGCAACCCCATACCAGCTATTACCATACCAATAGCAACCAATCAGAACACAATTACAAACTAACAAAAAACCTTAGCAACATTTATAACACCCTAGCAACCCCATAGCAACCAATCAGAACACAATAGCAACCAAACAAAAACCTTAGCAACCTCTAAACAACAATGATAACACCCTAGCAACCCTAGCAACCATCCAGAACACCAAATTAATTGATCAAAAAACATTGAGAACACTAGCAACCCCATATAAACTGTACAAAACACCCTAGCAACCATTCAGAACACCCCAGCAACATGCTTTAAACTCATCACCAACGTCAGTGTTGTTCACAGGCAAACTTCTATTAGATTTCTTCAGTCAGTCAGTTTGGCTCTGCTCCTCTTGGCAGTGAACAGGAGCATCCAGGCGCCAGTGGCCGGTGACAGATCTCCTGATTCTCCATCGGAGGCCGTGAACTGCCCCCCGCTCGCCACTGTTATTCTTCCGCTCATTATGGGATGGATCTGCAGGGCGAGGAGCAGGTGGCGGAGCGGGTGAGAGACGGGCCCACCGAGACTCTCAGCCACTGATGCTCATTCTTAGCCAGACTGAACAGATCCACACACATCCAGACTCACTCCAGCACTGCCAGCTCTCAGTGTGTGCTATTAATATCACTAGCCAGAAACTGAGTTATTATTATTATTATTGTTATGAATATTACTAAAGGCCCCCCTTTACGCCGAACAAAACAACTATAAAGATAATAATCATGCAGACGTTCTAAAATTTATTCTGAATGTGAAACCACAAGCAGAAATATGTATTAGAATGTATTCGCTGACGATCAAGATAATTCGAAGTACACGGATGAGTGTATTATTCATCAGTGGTCGTTATGAGTTCAGGAGGTTGTTATTGCACAATAAAGCTCAGGAGATTTATCAGCAGCCCAATAGGAAGCTCTGAGCCTTAATAGTTATTAATTCGTTAATTAATTGCAAAGCTAAAGACATAAAAAAAACAGCTGATGGAGTATACACCAACCTGTGCGTTATTAAGTCACTATCTGGCGCCAGATAGTCAAATGAAAACAGCTGATGGAGTATACACTAACCTGTGCGTTAAGTCACTAGATGGCGCAAGATAGTCAAATGAAATCAGCTGATGGAGTATACACTAACCTGCGCATTTTTAAGTCACTAGATGGCGCCAGATGGTCAAATGAAAACAGCTGATGGAGTATACACTAACCTGCGCGTTAAGTCACTAGATGGCGCCAGATAGTCAAAGGAAAACAGCTGATGGAGTATACACTAATCTGCGCATTATTAAGTCACTAGATGGCACCAGATAGTCAAACGAAAACAGCAGATGGAGTATACACTAACCTGCGCATTATTAAGTCACTAGATGGCGCCAGATGGTCAAATGAAAACAGCTGCTGGAGTATACACTAACCTGCACATTATTAAGTCACTAGATGGCGCCAGATAGTCAAATGAAAACAGCTGCTGGAGTATAAACTAACCTGCACATTATTAAGTCACTAGATGGCGCCAGATGGTCAAATGAAAACAGCTGATGGAGTATACACTAACCTGTGCATTATTAAGTCACTAGATGGCACCAGATAGTCAAACGAAAACAGCTGGAGTATACACTAATCTGCGCATTATTAAGTCACTAGATGGCGCCAGATAGTCAAATGAAAACAGCAGATGGAGTATACACTAACCTGCGCATTATTAAGTCACTAGATGGCGCCAGATGGTCAAATGAAAACAGCTGCTGGAGTATACACTAACCTGCGCATTATTAAGTCACTAGATGGCGCCAGATAGTCAAACTAAAAACAGCTGCTGGAGTATACACTAATCTGTGCGTTATTAAGTCACTAGATGGCGCCAGATAGTCAAACGAAAACAGCTGATGGAGTATACACTAACCTGCGCATTATTAAGTCACTAGATGGCGCCAGATGGTCAAACAAAAACAGCTGCTGGAGTATACACTAACCTGCGCATTATTAAGTCACTAGATGGCGCCAGATGGTCAAATAAAAACAGCTGATGGAGTATACACTAACCTGCGCGTTATTAAGTCACTAGATGGCACCAGATAGTCAAATGAAAACAGCTGCTGGAGTATACACTAACCTGCGCATTATTAAGTCACTAGATGGCACCAGATAGTCAAATGAAAACAGCTGCTGGAGTATACACTAACCTGCACATTATTAAGTCACTAGATGGCGCCAGATAGTCAAACGAAAACAGCTGATGGAGTATACACTAACCTGCGCATTATTAAGTCACTAAATGTGCCAGATTGTCAAATGAAACAGCTGATGGAGTATACACTAACCTGCGCGTTATTAAGTCACTAGATGGCGCCAAATAGTCAAATGAAAACAGCTGATGGAGTATACACTAACCTGTGCATTATTAAGTCACTAGATGGCGCCAGATGGTCAAATGAAAACAGCTGATGGAGTATACACTAACCTGCGCATTATTAAGTCACTAAATGTGCCAGATTGTCAAATGAAACAGCTGATGGAGTATACACTAACCTGCGCGTTATTAAGTCACTAGATGGCGCCAAATAGTCAAATGAAAACAGCTGATGGAGTATACACTAACCTGTGCATTATTAAGTCACTAGATGGCGCCAAACAGTGAAAAATGCAAAACTGACCGGAACCAGCCAAATGAAGCATAGACTAACCTACATATTATTCATTCACAAGATGGCGCCAGACTGCTAAAAACCATGGCATGAGAGACAAGCAGATACATATGAAGGTGAATGCAAGTATATGGATGAACGTATTCACTTCAGTCATGATGATTCTCTGATTTTGTGTTATTCATCAGTTGTTATCTGGGAATAACACAATTTGGATTGTTGCAACTGACCAATCAGAATCAAGTATTCCAGATAGCAGTGTGATAATTGTGATGCAATATTAAAGAATTAATGATAATGAATAATAATGAGTCATGTTTGGTGTGAACTGGCCTTAACACTATTAAAAATCCTTTGTTTATTTGGATTGTTCATCTGTTAAGAAATAGACACTCATTTAATACAGTAGGTATTTTAAGACTGACAGCGCTGTTTCGAGTTGAGTGATTGAGACAATATTTGAATCCAATCTTACACTAGTTTTAAACTGGTGGCTGCTGATATTCCGAGAGATTTAGCAAGCAGAACATTTGCATTAGACATCAGGAGACGCCGGTAGGGGCTCATCTGAATGTGAAAGTCATTGCGCCGTTATTATTTGTTTAGTTCTTCCTCATGAAGACGAAGCACGCAGAGTTGAGTTTCATCTTCTTAAACTCTCCGCTGAAGCTGCTTTCTGTCACTGTGACTAAATTATGATAAATCATCAGATGGAAACTGATGAGGTTCTTATTTCAGATCACTGACTGAGATGCACTCTAATTTTAAATCTGGCTAAAGCTCAACATTAACCACATTGCTAAGTGGTTGCTATGATGTTACTGCTAGTTTATTATGGTGTTCTGAATTATTGCTAAAGGGTTGCTAGCTTGATTTTTACAGAGTTGCTGTCATGTTTTGTGTGGCTGCTAGAAGGTTAATTGTGTCATTAGAGTTTAATGTTAACTGTGCTATTGTTTTGGGGTTATTTATTCATTCATTCATTCATCTTGTCAGCTTAGTCCCTTTATTAATCCGGGGTCGCCACAGCAGAATGAACCGCCAACTTATCCAGCAAATTTTTTACGCAGTGGATGCCCTTCCAGCCACAACCCATCCCTGGGAAACATTCACACACACATTCACACTCATACACTACGGACAATTTAGCCTACCCAATTCACCTGTACCACATATCTTTGGACTGTGGGGGAAACCAGAGCACCCAGAGGAAACACACGTGAATGCAGGGAGAACATGCAAACTCCACACAGAAACGCCAACTGAGCCGAGGATTGACCCAGCAACCTTCTTGCTGTGAGGCGACAGCACTACCTACTGTGCCACTGCTTCGCCCTGTTTTGGGGTTATCCGTGTGTTTTTGAGTAGTTGCTACTGGGTTGCTAGATTGTTGTTATGGTGTTTTGAGTGGTTGTTACGGGGTTGCTGATGTGTATTGCTAAAGGGTTGCTAGGATGGTCATTATGGTTTCTATGGTGGCTTATGTTGTTATTGGGTTTGCTAGGGTGTTTTAGGTTGTTGTTATGGGGTTGCCATGATGTTTTTGGGTGGTTTCTAAATGGCTTTCTGAGCAATTCTTATGGTGATACTAGGGCTATGAAGTTGTCAAGGTGCTGGATTTGCTAGAATGTACAAGATCAGGGGTCACCAACCCTGTTCCCAGAGAGCTACCATCCTGCAGTGTTCAGCTCCAGCCCTGATCAAACACAGCAGCACTTGGTAATTACACACAGGTGTGTTTGGTTAGGGTTGCGACCAGTTGTGGAAAGATTACTGAGAAATCATACTGAAGTAAAAGTACCATTACTTGGCTAAAAATGTAGTGCAGTAGAGTAAAAGTATCTGTTGTAAATATTACTCAAAGTAGGAGTAAAAAGTAGCCCTTTCAAAAGTACTCAAGAGTAGTGAGTAGTGAGTGAAAAGCGGATATGTTTACATGTATTCGTGGATATGTGTTGTAGCCAATGACTGTAAAAAATATGGACGACGCGACAGCCCTTTTTCCCATTGAACGCCTTGAGGGCAAAACGCCTGCTTGACGGGCACAAACTGTCGCAAAAGACTGCTGAAATTGGAGCCTTGACATGCGCAGAAGGACTGTCTGATGGAGCCAGAGGAGGAGCCGCGAAAATGAGCAGAGTCGAGCTTCCAATCAAACGCTTTATGTAAAATCAACTACGCCCCCCGAACTTCTCAGCATGCGTTTGCTGTCATATCAACACAAATGGATGTAATAACGTTAACAAATATGAGGGTTTTATATATTCAATCGCGCCAGCTCCAGGCCGCAGCGCATAACCTACTCGCGGCGTCGCGGGCTGATTCCGGCTCGCATGCGGCAGCGCCGGCTCGCTCGGCCGCCGCATCTGGCTCGATTGACTCGGGCTGGAATTGGGTAATGAGTCCAGGCATCCGGAGTAGGTCCAGCAGAGGTAACATTAGTCAGTCTGAGCTCTAAGAGATAAGTCTCCGGCAGGCGAGAATCTAGCCGGAACTGTGTTTTGTTATCTGGGTGGTTAGGCGTGTATCAGCAAACTAATAAAGCCCGAAAAAAGCCCTGAACTTAGCGAATAAACAGTGTTCCACCAGGATCATGTATGTCAGAAACTGTAGTTTACTGCTGAACTCATTTTGTCATGGTAAAATAACACAGAAATCGAATAATAACATTTCAGTCTACTTCAGTCTCCTGCCGAAGCTCAGACGCGCTGCTTTGAGAAACTGTCAATCACAGCTGTCAATCACGATGACACGCCCAGCATTAAATTACTGCTAAAAACAAACTGTTTACAAAAATGAAGATCTGCACCTATTTCAGCACAATAACCAGTGCCTTAATCGACCAGAACTATCTGTCGGGACATTTTATTGCAAGTGTAATATTTTTTTTTATTTGGGCTCAAGTCTCCTTCATGAACACGGAGGAGGCGGGCTTTATGACTTGTACTGCAGCCAGCCCCCAGGGGGCGATCTAACGGCTGAAACCTTCACTCAAACGTAGGCTTGCGGCACACTTGGTTGTAGCGAGCACACGCATGCCACGTCGCCCTGGTCGCAGATCCACCCCAGCTGGATCATCATTAACACCGGATCGCTCACAGCTGGACCTCATCAGAAGGAGAGGCATATAAGCCAAGCCCACGCAAGAGGAAGACGAGCTTCATTCAACTAATGACTCCCTGCGCTAATGCTTGTCTCTCTGTCTCTCCCACAGCAGACTCCAGCTCGTGACGATCCAACACCCGACTACTCACTATCCTCCACCTACTTCCCGGAGCACCAGAGCATAGTGATGGTGAAATGAAGCTTTCTGAACCAGTGAAGCGCTCGACTCAATTGTATCGGAAAAAGGTTCGTTACTCGAAGCTTTCTAAATCAGAGCTCGATGAGGACCTCTTCTGGTGAAAGTGTGGGAAAGCACTGTGTTGCCATAATGTCAAATGTTCACAACTGACCAACTCATTCATGTAGTAATACTACAACAGCAATATAAACAAATTACTCAATTACTGTAGTTTTTACACAAGATATATTACATTACACAACTGATGATTGTAGTAAAATCCAAGATATTCAAAGGTTTATCATAACACAATTAGTCCCGCTCCAAGCGGGGATCGAACCAGCAATTCCTGATTGGGAGGCGAGTGCTCTAGGAGGACGCTATGTGAACGATGCTTCAAAGTTGCATTCACCAGATTGTCTCTGTTAAACACAATACTACGATATGCGGTGGTTTTCTTTAAAGATAGTCATAAAAAATACGCTAATACACTTTAGTATTGTTCAAAACCTTTTTACTAAAAAATGCTATTGTAGTTTAGTTTAATTACTGGTGTGTGGGACTGGTGCAGTGCTTTGAAACAAATGTATGTAATAGACGCCAATTCTCTCGCTATACACTTTACTATGAGGGTGTTTAAACCTTTGAATCAAAATTCGAAGCAGTCACGTGGGTAAAGGCGAAAATGAAGCTTCGGACGTCACTGATCACGTGATGATGGCAAAACGAATTAAGCTCCTGTACACTGCTTCACTGCGAGATGTATCGTTTTTTTGATACATGCTTCGAAGCCTCGGCGCACAACGTCACATCACTACCAGAGCACCTCACCTCTAAGAAGAGCACCGTATTCACACCCTGCACTTTGTAAATAAAGCACCCTCCGGGGACTTGTCTGTGAACTTATCCAACTGTGTCGGTGTTTTCCCTCTGCCTCGCTACAGTGTGTAAACGTAACATTCTGTAGTGCATCAAGTTATTGCTCAGCAAGCACACAACGTCATAAGATGGTAAAATTAAGTTCTGATATCAGGTGACCAAAATTCAATGTCTAGCCAGCGTCTAAGGAAAAAGTTATTTTGATGTCCAATAACGACGTCAAGTGACGTTGATATTTGGTTGACTTTTGGTTGTTAGAAAGTGACCAAAATCCAACGTCGAACCAACATCTTAAACCAACATCATATTGGTGTCAAATACTGACATTTATTCATCAGGTGTGGCAACCAAAATCCAACATCTGATTGAAAAAATTCCCTCTTTGAGTTGTAAAATGCAGTAATGAGATAATGGTTATGATTTTTCATTAACGCATTCACATATATGAGTTAACAGTGTTTTGGGAGTTAACAGTGTTTTCAATACAGTTTTGGAGCATCTTGCTAAGTAAAAATAAGCTTTTTTTTATAATTTCATAATAAGCTTAGTTTACTATCAGGCTATTCATAGGCTAAGTTTGTAAATGCAGCTGATGTTAAACATTTTAATGTGTAAGATTTATTTAGGCTACTGCAAAAAAATACTGTCGTTGTGACCATATGTGTGTGTTTAATCAACTATTAATATAGACTAATCTAGGTGATTGACTGCTGACACAACAACGTGGAGGGCGAGGCAGTGGGTAGTGCTGTCGCCTCACAGCAAGAAGGTCGCTGGTTCAAACCTCCGCTCAGTTGGTGTTTCTGTGTGGAGTTTGCATGTTCTCCCTGCCATCGTGTGGGTTTTCTCCGGGTGCTCTGTTTCCCCACAGTCCAAAGACATGTGGTACAGGTGAATTGGGTAGGCTAAATTGTCAGTAGTGTATGAGTGTGTGTGTGAATGTGTGTGTGGATGTTTCCCAGAGATGGGTTGCAGCTGGAAGGGCATTCGCTGCGTAAAAACTTGCTGGATAAGTTGGCGGTTCATTCCGTTGTGGCGACCCCAGATTAATAAAGGGACTAAGCTGACAAGAAAATGAATGAATGAACAATGATGTGGATGATGTAACATTAGTAGCTAGGCAGTCAAAAACTTTTCATTAGATTTGATTGCAGTTAATGCACTTTTGAAAGTTGCTTTCACTGAGCCAGATTGCTCGCATTTCCGCTTATTCAAGAATACGTTTGTTTTAATGGGCTTTGTCGCTGTCCACTCGGGAAATACAACCCGTTTGGTTCACTCCGCAGGCTTAGTAGCTGTGTGAACGCGAGTCTGTGCCGCAAGCTATGTGTGTGCGCTTTAAGGTTGTTATAGTTGACGAAAATTAACAAAAAACCAAAGCTAAAATGTACAATAAAAAAATGAGTTTTTTCTAAAACTAGAACTAACTGAAACTGTATTGTGTACATACAAAACTGAAACTAACTAAAATTATAGCAAAATCCTCCGTCGATTTCTTTGTGAATGTATTCAATACATAATCTTACTGTTAGCCTTTTAGAAGTAAATCTAATTCGTGCTGCAGGTGTTTGTGTTTGAACCGTGCGGCACCTCAGAGTTTGGAGTCCTGCTGCCATTGACCAGATCGAGCCTGTTCTCCTCCAGTCATCCTCGCTGTTGCTCCTGCGACAAAAACAATGGCCATGATGGACATGACAGCAGCATGGTGCACAGAGACTTTAAGCTATTACTTTAACACATTTGTGCCCAATAATGGGGTTTATTTCTGTATCGAATCTTTTTAACCGGATCCTGTAAGTGAACCAGTTTAAATAGTTGAACTGAATCAAATTGAACTGAATCATTTGAAATGATTTGCGTCTCCAGTAAGCATTAATCCACAAACTACTTACTTTTTAACAAGCGTATTACCCCCCTCTGACTCTAAATGATCCAATATACACTCTCATTCAGTTATTAGAACAGCAACACTACACTGAGATCAAATTTGAGAAGTGGTGAACCGATAATACTGCACATGCATGATTCAGTGAACCAAACACAAACAGCACATGACAGCCTGCTGTGACTGAACTAAACTTGAACAACCGCAGCGCGGGTGAACCGAGGCTTAATAAGAGGATCTGTAGAAAAACGTAAGTTTATTTCATAACAGAAAATCCTAATGGAGTTTAAATAAGTGAATCATGATTCAGTTGAGCTGCAAAACTTTACTGTAAGACATTTTTCAGATCATGGTGATGCTTTAACTGACTATTGCTGACTATATAACGTTGAGTCCTAACATCCGCGTTAAAGATCTGAACTTCCCATCACTACTGTGTGTCTAACCTCAGAGCAGCCTTGCACACATATTGTACTGAAGGCTGCTGTCTTGTGGGCTGTTGTATTTGAGTTTGAGGATGGGTCGATGGTTGTGGTAGATGATACTGTTCATGTGTTCTCTGAATACAGGTTCGGTTTTTATTCTACAATATTTATTCTGTTGATTTTGAATCTTGCACCAAACAAATATCATTATTTAGGAAGAAAACTGAAACTAATACTGAAACTGATAAAAACTAAACTAAATAATTTCAATATATAAAAACTAATGAAAACTAGTAAATCTGCCTCTAAAAAACTATTAAAATTAACTAAATTTGAAAACAAAAAGTCAAAACAAAATAAAAACTAAAACTAATGAAAAATCCAAAACTATTATAACCTTGGTGCGCTAGCGCAAACCTCAACCGAGGTTTGACGTGTTGACGTGTTTGCTGGAAACATGAGCATTTCTCATGTGAGGTTGTCAACTGTGCAGACAAATATCAAATATCACAAATTACAAAAGTTTAGCTGAACCTAGGATTCAGGAGGAACGATGTGGATTTTGCTCAGGCTATGGTACACTGGACCAGCTCTATACCGTCACCAGGGAGCTCGGGGGTTCATGGGAGTAAGCCCAAGCAGTCCATAGTCAATGTGTTTTGTGGACTTGGTGAAGGCATTCAACCTTGTCCCTCGTGGCATTCTGTGGAGGGTGCTGTGGGAGTATGGGGTCAGAGGCGCTCTGTTAGGGGTCGTCTCGTCCCTGTATGAACACAGTAGGAGTTTGGTTCACATTGCCGGCAATAAGTCAGACTTGTTTCCAGTGCATGTTGGACTCCGGCAGGGCTGCCCTTTGTCAGCAATTCTGTTCACCATTTTAATGGACAGAATTTCAAAGTGAAGCCTTGGGCTGGAGGGGGTCCGGTTCAGGGACCACAGGATTTCATCTCTGTTATTCGCAGATGATGTCGTTCTGTTGGCTTACTCGAGCATGGACCTTCAGAATGCACTGGGGAGGTTTGCTGCCGAGTGTGATGCGGCTGGGATGAGAATCAGCACCTCCAAGTCCGAGGCCATGTTTTGCCATCTCCAGGTTGGAGGAGAGTCCTTACCCCAGGTGGAGGAGTTCAAGTATCTTGGGGTTTTGTTCACGAGTGAGTCAAGGATGGAGCGTGAGATTGGCAGGCGGATTGGGGCAGCAGTAATGCAGTCGATGTATTGGTCCACAGTGGTGCAAAAGGAGCTGAGCTGAAAGGCAAAGCTCTCAGTTTACCAGTCGATCTACGTTCCTCACCTATGCTCATGAGCTTTGGGTCATGACGGAAAGGACAGGATCTTGGATAGAAGCGGCCGAAATGAGTTTCCTATGCAGGGTGGCAGGGTGCACCCTTATAGACAGGTTGAGGAGCTCTGTTACCCGGGAGGAGCTCAGAGTAGAGCCGCTGCTCCTCCACATCGAGAGAAGTCAGCTGAGGTGGCTCGGGCATCTGTTCCTGATGCCTCCTGGACGCCTACCTAGGGAGGTGTTCCAGGCATGTCCCACCGGAAGGAGGCCTTGGGGAAGACCCAGGACATGCTGGAGGGACTATGTCTCTCGGCTGGCCTGGGAACTCCTCAGGATCCCGTGGAGGAGCTGGAGGATATGTTTGGGGTGAGGGAAGTCTGGGGTTCTCTCCATGCTGCTGCCCCCATGACCCGGCCCTGGATTAGCAGATTAAAATGATGCTGATGAAAAGGTTGCTCAGGTAAATGAAGCTACTGTATGTAATGTTTATTGAGCAATAATTCTCCAGTACTGATAGCAGAACCGATAACGTCAGAGCTTATCGATACTTCTGTCTTTTAAAGAGCCCATATTATACATGAAATAGGGTCATATCTTGGTTGTAAGGGTCTCCAACAACAGTCTAATATCCATGCAAGGTCAAAAAACACTTTCATGGTCTTATAATCTGCATTTGTTTTTACCTAATTATCCCAGCGACTCCCGTATGAATCGTCCAGTGATTCATTTGTTCCCAAACCCCTCCTTAGCGCGAAGCTAATCTGCGCTGATTGGACTGATGACAGTCTGCTGCGATTGGTCGACTGCCTTCAGTCAGAGAGTGAAATGCCCAACAGCTAATCAGCAATATAAAAGTAATCACAGTTCATACACGCTCGATAGTGTAGGCGTGGATTTTAGCTGCCAGTGGATGAATGTAAATACAGTCGATGGACATGAAAATACAGACGACTATTTTATTGAGCAAAAACTCCAAAAACAGTTGAGGAGATCTCCTAGCTTCTCACTCTGCTCTTTTCACAGACACACACACACACATAATGCCCTCGTCCTTGCACGCGCGCGCACACATACACACACACATGCACACTTAACCCTGCTCCGGACGACAATGCGCGCACACACACACACACACACACCTCCGGACGACAGCACGCGCGCACGCACACACACACACGCACAAACACACACACACTACCCTCCTCCATTGAGCTGCGTAAACAAAGCAGCGTTTTTAACGTGACTTTGCACGCGATAAGAGAATATAGCCAGTTAACCTGATACAGCAGACGCGGTTACAAGTAACAAATCACAACTAAATACATTTGCAAGCTCGAGTAAACAAGGCAACTTTAATCGCACGTACTTACACTTGAGAAATGGAGGAGGAAACCCATCCTGACGTCCAGCAGTAAGCTTTACTGATCCTTCCTTTAACAAACGCTGATGATGTATTCTTTGTAGCATGTAGCTTCCAGAAGTTTCCAGTAGTTTCCAACTGCTTGGCTATAATGCTGAGGTTTCATCTTTGGGTAGAGACTCAATAATATCCATCTGCAGTGTGACTTCAATCGACCGGTATGTTTGTGTGTGTGTGTGTGTGTGTGTGTGTGTGTGTGTGTGTGTGTGTGTGTGTGGGTTTCTGTGTTAGAGGGCGGGGCCTCAGGTTTGAAATCTCCCAGGTTTGCGCGTGCACGTGAATAACTTGGTTTCGTTAGTACGTCATGGCGAAACACCTAATGACTCGTTATCAAGGCGACTCGTTTGAAGCACTATGAGTCGACTCTTCTATAGATGAATTAACAGTTTTAAACACTGTACACTAACAGATTTAAGCCTTAGCTGGATACTTCACTTCACTTAGAGCTGTATTACACTACATGGAGGGGAATTTTCAAAAACCCATAATATGGGCTCTTTAAATTGTAGCACCGATAACGAGAAAGTACCGAGCTTTATTTTCCATCCCGACATTGGAGTGTTTGTAATTTGTTAATTTACACCACTGGTTGGTATCTCCAGGAAGAGGGCCGGTGACCCTGTTTTACTGAAGAACCAGCTCAGTCTCCAGAACAGCACATGAGTGTCCGGAGCACAAACTCTGCAGGAAGTTTTCTCACACCGCTAACTATAACTTTGAGCACTAATAACTGTGATTCCTGACTCACCAAACAGCTTAATAATGGCGAGGATGTAATGGCTCAGTATCTCAGCCTCTTTCCCCACACCAGCGCAGAGGCGGAGGGTTAATTGTGTCTAAGAATACATTTGCCTGCTGTATTTTGTCTCGGAGTTTCGAAGACTTTATTATGATGCTGGCGCCCGTGTGAAGCCCCCAGAGCATCTCTCACACTCTCCTCTTCATTACAAGCGCCACCATTTGTACCCAGATAAAGTTCACAAGGCAAACGCTTAAAGTTCATTGTTACCTTCCCTGTTAGTCTCAAGCATTTACGGGAATCATTTTCACTCCCACCGCACATCTTGACCCAGAAATGCATCAGTAATATCGCTCTATTTTCCGCGAGGACAGCTCCATACTGTTAGCAGATAATATTTGGCCGATGCACGCGCCGTGATGGATGATGTCTAGTTAAGCTGTAGAGTTTCCCAGAGTGCACCGTGCTCTCCTACACCAGCTGAATTTTTTACTTCATTAGATTTTTCATTACGCTCTCATTATCGGACGGCTATGTAGGATCATTAGACGTGCATGTCTTTATATGTCTATTAATAAAGCCGTCCCGCTTATTAATAGCTATAGCAGTAAATGCATGGTTTGTTTTAGAGATTACTGTTTGCATTTCTTTCTGATAGATGGGCGGATGTGTCCTCTTATTATTATTTTTTTTAAGAGCTCCCCATCATGTTGCTGACACTCGTTTCATTAAAACCGAGAAGGCGACACGTCTTGTCTTTAATAAGCATGTGTTTGTTTTTCCAGTTAGATGTTGTTCGGGTCTGTGTCTCTCTAAGAAGCCGGACAATTAGTGTAAAGACGAAGAGGAACAGTTCAAACCTTGAGCCGGCAATTAAAGCGGCGACACAAGAGGCTGGTGTGTGTTTTAATTGGAGCGGCGTGTCACTGTTGCGCTCTCACACACATGCTCTCCCATCAATGCTCAATTAGGCTCAGCCAATCGGTGGCCCAATTAAGTCTCTCTGTGACTCCGTCACCCGCGCGTGTGTGCGTGATTAATCGGGACTCATCTTCCAATTAGTGCAACAGTAATAAGGGCTGATGAACACAGGGTGATGACAGATTTTCACTCCCGAATTATGTGCGAGAAAAAAGGTGCAGAGAACAACAGTGAGGAAGCGAGGAATTTAAAGTTAATGTGTGTGTGTGTGTGTGTGTGTGTGTGTGTGTGTGTGTGTGTGTGTGTGTGTGTGTAGAATAGACAAAGATGGCTATGATATGCACCTAAAACATTATTTTACTCAGAAATTGCTTGCAAAATTCACTATTAATTAAAAACTGGTCTGCAATCATTATTATTGATTCAAAATTAGGCATGAAATTAAAAAAAGAACAAATGTTTCAGCTATCTGGCTTCACCAAGTAACAGTGTGCGGTTTCTGTGTGATTATATTAATTAGGGATGCACTGATATTGAATTTTTGGGCAGTATAACTGGTAATCAATAACTCTTTAGAGTTGGAAACCGATATATAAGCCAATAAATAATATTTATTTCAAATTTTTTTTCTGCGTTATGGCAAAAGTAAAGAGCAGACACACAGAGTGATTTTATTTTAAAACTGTGGGTAAGTTTGAGCTGATCTCTGAACTTTAATAATCTTCTGCCTGAACAAACACAATTGCATTAATTAAGCAATCATTTAAATACTCTTCACCTCAAAACAACTTCCCTTCCGGTCACATGGAATGCTTTTAGGGAAGGGCAATCAGTTCTTTAGGGCGGGGTTTCAGTGTGTTTTGGGGGAGACTATCAATTTCTTTAGGGCTGGACTATCAGTCCTTTAGGGCAGGTTTATCAGACCTTTAGGGTGGGGCTATCAGACTTTTAGGGCGGGACTATCAGTCCTTTAGGGCAGGTTTATCAGACCTTTAGGGTGGGGCTATTGGACTTTTAGGGCGGGACTATCAGTCCTTTAGGGCAGGTTTATCAGACCTTTAGGGTGATGTTATCAGACCTTTAGGGTGGGGTTTTCAGTGTTCTTAGTGCAGGGCTTTCATTTTCTTTAGGGTGAGACTATCAGTCCTTTAGGGTGTGGTTATCAGTCCTTTAAGGCCAGTTATGAGTACTTTAGGGTGGTCTTATCAGTCCTTTAGGGCAGGATTATCAGTCCTTTAGGGCAGGGGTATCAGTCCTTTAGGGTGAGGTTATCAGTCCTTTAGGGTGAGGTTATCAGTGCTTTAGGGCACGGGTATCACTCCGATTAGAGTGGGGTATCAGTTCTTTTAGGGTGGGATTATCAGTCCTTTAGGGCGGAGTTATCAGTCCTTTAGGGCAGGGCTATCAGTTCCTTTAGGGTGGGATTATCAGTCCTTTAGGGCGGAGTTATCAGTCCTTTAGGGCAGGGCTATCAGTTCCTTTAGGATGGGATTATCAGTCCTTTAGGGTGGGGTTATCTGTGCTTTAGGGAAGGGGTATCACTCCCATTAGAGCGGTGCTATCAGTCCTTTAGGGTGGGATTATCACTCCTTTAGGGCAGGACTATCAGTCCTTTAGGGTGGGGTTATCAGTCTTTTAGAGCAGGGCTATCAGTAATTTGGAGCAGGATTTTCAATCTATTAGGGAGAGGCTATTAGGGGTGTCAAACTTAATTCCTGGAGGGCCGAAGCCCTGCACAGTTTAGTTCCAACCCTGCTCCAACACACTTACCTGTAGGTTTCAAACAAGCTTAAAGGACTCAATTAGTTTGATCAGGTGTGTTTAATTAGGGTTGGAACTAAACTGTGCAGAGCTGCGGCCCTCCAGGAACTGAGTTTGACACCTGTGCTTTAGGGTGAAGTTGTCAGTGCCTTTAGGGCGGAGCTTTCAGTGTTTTTAGGGTGAGACTATCAGGTCCTTTAGGGCAGGGTTTTCAGACCTTTAGGGTGGGGTTATCAATCTTTTAGCGGGGGTTTATCAGTCCTTTAGGGTACGGTTATCAGTTTCGGTCCTTTAGGATGGGGCTATCAGTACTTTGGGGTAGGATTATCAATCCTTTAGGGTGGGACTGTCAGTCCTTTAGAGCGGGATTATCAGAGTTCTAGTGCGAGGCTATCAGTTCCTTATGCTGGGGCATTCAGTCATTTACACCAGGATTATCAGTTCTTTAGGGCGGGGCTTAAATTCATGCTCCACCCAACATTTTTTTAAATTTGAGGACAGTTTCAATTAGATGTCACTATATGGAAAGTGACATTAATTCTAGTGTCTTTCTTTGAGCAACTTCTTAACTTAATCTGAATTTACACTGCGACCATTTTCTTTATCCATGTCACCCTGGTTAAGTGTCAGGTGTGTGTGTTTATCTGTGTGTGTGTCCTGTGTGTGTTTATGTGTATGTGTATGTGTCCGGTGTGTGTGTGTGTGTGTGTGTGTGTGCAGCGCTGAAGGCACCGGCTCCCCTGCAGTGATCAGTGTGAGCTCCCGCTCTTCTGTCTTCAGCTCTGCTCAATGACTCGAGGAAGGTGTCATTTCTCAGATTGTTCCCGGCGGCTCGGCACGGGGCTGCGGAGGGGAGAAGAGAATGTTTGAAACAGACTGTTCAATTAGGCGCGTGCTGCTGTGAAATTGCCTCCAAACGATAAGCCTTTATTATATCTGCCGGCCGCCCCGAGCCGTGCATCAAGCGCGCGTGCACACGCAAACTAAAGCGGCGCGCGGCGTGTGTTCACCATATCACACCATCAGCTGATGCTCCGGTTAGTGCTGGAGATGCTGTTGTGTCAGTCGGACAGCTGCTCTGTACTGCTGTTATACACTGTAAAACATCCAGAAAACAGCAGTTTTCCATATTTTGTGATTCCTGTTTTTATTTATTTCCTCATTTATTTCTGCTTTTGAACTGCATTATGGGATCTTGATCTGTCTTCCAGTGACTTTTAACCTTGAAAAGTTTAGAAAAGGGACTTTTAGGAACATTTTAATAGTTTAAGTGATATGTTGTTTGGTTTGGTGTTGTATATTATGGAACAAAAACCTTGTAATATTAATGTTATTTGTATTCAGTAATAATTCATATAGCAAACTACTAAAAAGGCACTACCTAGCAACCACTCAGAACACCCTAACAATAACTTAGCAACTGCCTAGCAATCATTTAGAACCCCCTAGCAACTGCTTAACAACCAGGCAACCCCTCAGAATACACTAGCAACCACCTAGCAACATCTTAGCAACCACTCAGAACACCCTAGCAAATGTCTAGCAGCACCTTTGCAACCACCTTGCTACCACTTCAGAACAACCAAGCAAATGCCTAGCAAACACTCAGAATACCCTAGCAACCACGTGGCAACAACTTAGCAACCACACAGAACAAGCAACACCTTTGCAATTACCTTGCAATCACTCAGAAAAACCAAGCAACCACCTTGCCACACCTCTACAACCACTTGCAACTGCCTAACAACCACTCAAAACAGCCTAACAACTGCTTAGAAACTTTAGCGACCACACAGAACACCCAAGCAACCACCTATCAATGCCTTAGCACAGCCTATAAACCACCCTAGCAACAATTTAGCAACTGCCTACCAACCATTCAGAACACCCTAGCATCTGCTTAGAAGCAACCTATCATTCACTCCGTATACCCTAGCAACTGCCTAGAAACACCTAGCAAACGCCTACCAATCACACAGAAAACCCAAGCAACTGCTTGGCAACCACTCAGAACCCCCTAGCAACCACTTAGCAGCCACCCAGAACACCTTAGCAACTGCCTAACAACCACTCAAAACATCCTACCAGCTGCCTAGAAATACCTTAACAACCACCTAGCAACCACAGAACACCCTAGCAGCCGACTATCAATGCCTTGGTAACTACCTATCAATTCCTTAACAAAAGCCTATAAGCTAATCAGAAAACCCTAGCCACAATTTAGCAACTGCATAGCAACCATTCAGAACACCCTTGCAACTACCTATCAAGTGGTTGATAGTAACAAATGGTTGTTACTACCAACCAGTGGCTGATAGTAAAAACCTATCAATCACTCAGTATACCCTAGCAACCATCTAGCAATAACTTAGCAACCACCTAGCAACCAAACAGAACACCCTAGCAACCACCAATCAATGCGTTAGCAACAATGTATGAATACCTTAACAACAACCTATAAACCACACAGAACACCCTAGCAACCACCAATCAATGCGTTAGCAACCACGTATGAATACTTTAAAAATAACCTATAAACCACACAGAACACCCTAGCAACCACCAATCAATGCGTTAGCAACCACGTATGAATACCTTAACAACAACCTATAAACCACTCAGAACACCCTAGCAACCACGTATGAATACCTTAACAACAACCTATAAACCACTCAGAACACCCTAGCAACCACCAATCAATGCGTTAGCAACCACGTATGAATACCTTAACAACAACCTATAAACCACTCAGAACACCCTAGCAACCACCAATCAATGCGTTAGCAACCACGTATGAATACCTTAACAACAACCTATAAACCACTCAGAACACCCTAGCAACCACCAATCAATGCGTTAGCAACCACGTATGAATACCTTAACAACAACCTATAAACCACTCAGAACACCCTAGCAACCACCAATCAATGCGTTAGCAACCACGTATGAATACCTTAACAACAACCTATAAACCACTCAGAACACCCTAGCAACCACCAATCAATGCGTTAGCAGCCACGTATGAATACCTTAACAACAACCTATAAACCACTCAGAACACCCTAGCAACTGCCCACTGGTGAGTTTTTCCATGGCAAACCCCACTCGCGATTTCTTCAGGACATTTCAGCTCAAGCAACGATAAACACCAGCAATTAGTCAAAGGCGCTGTAGTGTGGGAGCGAATCTCTCGCCGTCGCCGCTGGTTTGTTGATATGGAGCAGAAATCCTGATGGTGCTCGTGTCGAGAGTGCGGGAGATTCTCAAAGCCACACGTTTGATCATCAGTATGAAGCCGCATCTCTCTTTCCTCGGGTGTGTTTGAGTGACTTTCAAAGCAAGTGGACACAATTAAAGTGTTTTACATGCTGATTTACATGCGTGCTTAAGCATTGCGGTGACTCAAACAGTACAGCATCCCACATAGCAAATATGTCTGGTCCACACAATCAGCTTTTGCTTGGCCCACATGCCGCAGTGAATTATGGTACATGACTGGACCAAGACTGGCTTCCAGTTAAGCGCCAAACATGGACCATATCAGAGCCAAGTCTCAGCCAAGTTAATAACACATAGCTGAGCCAAAACCGGGCCAGATATGTTGGTGTGCCACAACTGCAACGAAATTGATAAACCCATGAATCAATGCACATTAATACTTCTGCGTCAAGTGATCGGAATGACCCACGGCGCAGGCAACGCGCATAGCTGTGCATTTATACTTCTGCATGCTGTTTCTGTTGTTCTGCAATAACACTTCTGAAACACTAGTTGGCAGTGAGATGCTAATGTTCCTCTGTGTCGAGTTTCTTCGCTGGTGTTTTGTTTTTCCCTGAACGCTTCCTGAGTGGTTTAAAGGGCCCTGAAAGCCCCTCGTTTCAGCAGGGTGTTTTCACACCTCTACTTAGGAAAAAGTCAGAAAAGTGGGCGTGTCCAGCTCGGTTTAGGGGGGAGTGTCAGAGGAAGAAAAGAGGCATGGTGTGGGAGTGTCTATTTGGGCGCGCTGAATTTCAGAATCAAAACACACACACACACACACACACACACACACACACAGGGGACAATGTGACTGTGTTTACATGGACATCTGTAGTCAAATTATTTGCCAAATTATTAAATGGTGGACTTTAACTGCAGTTTGGCTCTTTCATTCAGGAATTTCATTCATGCACCTCGTGACAAACGACATATTTGATTTGAGGAGCTGCTGTAAGCGTGTATTTTTCATGCAATGTTTGATACCGCACGGCGAATGAGAGAAAAAAAAACTCCGCATTTCCAGGAAACTTAGATGCACACGGCAGGTAGCGTCAGAAAGCCGCGTGTGTTATTCCGGTCACTAAATGCGGTGAAAATCCTACCCGAGGTTAAAGTTTGGTTGTGGTGCTAACATGTTTACACTCGGTGCAATAGTTCGATACGAACAAACTGAATAAACAAAGAGCACTGGTCGCTCACTTACCAAATCTGTAGAGACAGCACAATCACCAGCAACTAGAGCCGCGTCTTTATTAAGAGGAGACGAGCAGCGAATCTGGATCTCAGTGTTTGCAGATGAGAACAGCTCTCAGGTAAACAATAATCCTCCTTAGACACGTAAGTTATTGTTGTCGCGCGTCGCGTACACTGTTAATCCACACGTGACTCCAGCTGTGCTCTCACAGAGAGTTCAAGAGTTCACACTTAGCTGATGATTGATTATAAGCAAGTTTGGCATGCTGTCCCGGGAGAGAGCCCTGAGCTCGAAGGTTCTTGAGCCCTGGGCTCCCTCCCGTTTGGAGGAAGAGAGGGGAGCCTCGAGCTCAGGTAGATCTCGACAACTCCCCTTTTTATAATAGCTAAAGATTAAGATTGAAGGCTATTAAAAGATATGCTGCATTATTAGATTACCTGTATTGAAATTTAGATTTAACGATTAACTTGTTGTACATGTTTTTGAAATGTGGGAGGAAACCGGAGAACCCGGGGAAAACCCACGCAAGCACGGGAAGAACATGCAAACTACACACAGAAACGACCACCGGCCTGTTAAGGAACTAGAACCGGTGACGTTCTTGCTGTGAGGCGACAGTGCTAGTCACTGAGCCACCGTGCTGCCCTATGGAGGGAAAGGTGAAAAGGTAGGGGTGGAAGGGGGGATTCTTCAAATCGAAGATGACTGTAGTGAGAAAACCCTGGCTCTTTATAGTGGTTAGGAATGGCCTGATTGGTGGATCAAGCATGCTAATGCAGGACCAGCCGTGTTCAATCATAATCACGTGCTCCTCTCGAAATTAGTTTATGAATAAACTTCACTTCAAGAGTTCACACTTAGCTGATGATTGATTATAAGCAAGTTTGGCATGCTGTCCCGGGAGAGAGCCCTGAGCTCGAAGGTTCTTGAGCCCTGGGCTCCCTCCCGTTTGGAGGAAGAGAGGGGAGCCTCGAGCTCAGGTAGATCTCGACAACTCCCCAAAATGCTCCGCTCGGGACAGCAGCCGCGTATTTGAAGAACCCCCCAAAAGGCACAGGAGATTAATGCCATATCCGGCTGCTGAAAAGTGATACAGAAATAGCTTGGAGGAGCAACAGAGACTGGTGTGGGTGTAAAAATTAACTGAAGGTGCTTATGTATGACTATGTGTGCCCCCGGGTCCTGTTAATTGTAAGGACCAGCGGGAGAGTGAGTGGGGTAAGTGTAAAGGTTTAAAACATATGTGGTGAGTTTCGTAAAGGTTTAGTATAGTAGTGATGGAAAATGAAGCTGTAAGGTTCTGCGGAGCTGTAGCTGCAGATGAGAAGCGGTTAACTGATTAACCGCTTTGGCAGTCCAATGGGGAGTGTGTCAGTAATGGTATGGATAAATAGTAGTGTGCGTGAGCTCCGGTGGAGCGACACTGCTGCAGCAGTGGTGCAGGGGGGATGAAGCTCGGCTGAGCGTCTCTGCGACTGCAGAGGTGCGATGGTAGTCAGTACTAAGGGGAAGAATACGCTTCTGCAGCAGCGTTTTAACTGCTTTAGCAGTGCTGGGAGTGACAGAAGTGGTATAAGTGTAATGGAAGTGTGCATGAGCTCCAGCAGAGCGTCACTGCTGCAGCAGTGGTGCAGGGGATGTAAATGATGCTCGGCTGAGCGTCTCTGCTGCTGCAGAGGTGCAATGGAAGTCAGTATTTGTAAGGGAAATACGCCTCCGCAGGGACGTTTAACTGCTTTAGCAGTGCTGGAGAGTGTATCAGTATTGGGTTGCTAAATGAAAGTGTATATGCGCTCGCTGAGCGTCACTGCTGCGGCAGTGATGTGGAGGGGAGTGATGCTCGGCTGAGCGTCTCTGCGACTGCAGAGGTGCGGTGGTAGTCAGTACTAAGGGGAAGAATACGCTTCTGCAGCAGCGTTTTAACTGCTTTAGCAGTGCTGGGAGTGACAGAAGTGGTATAAGTGTAATGGAAGTGTGCATGAGCTCCAGCAGAGCGTCACTGCTGCAGCAGTGGTGCAGGGGATGTAAATGATGCTCGGCTGAGCGTCTCTGCTGCTGCAGAGGTGCAATGGAAGTCAGTATCTGGAAGGTAAATACGCCTCCGCAGAGACGTTTAACTGCTTTGGCAGTGCTGGAGAGTGTATCAGTAGTGGATTGCTAAGTGGAAGTGTATATGCGCTCGCTAAGCGTCACTACTGCGGCAGTGATGTAGAGGGGAGTGATGCTCGGCTGAGCGTCTCTGCGGCTGCAGAGGTGCGGTGAAAGTCAGTTTCTAAAGGGAAGTGCGCTTTGGAGAGCTGATTAACAGCGGTGTAGCAGATAGGAATCAGGCACAGTAGAGCAACTCTGTGGCTGCAGGGGTGCATAGGTATTCAGAGTCTGGTGCAGTATATGTGTGAAAGCAATACATGTTCTTGCTAAGCCTTTACAGCTGTATTATAGCAGTGAGTGTGGTGATGGAAAATAAATTGATACTACGATGCAATGTAATTGAGTGGAGCTGCTGTAAAGGTGTGATGGTGGTCAGTATGTAAGCAATACGAGTTCCCGCTAAGCCTTTATGGCTGTATTGTTGCGGGGAGTGTGGTGATGGAAAATAAATTGATGCTACAATGCAATGTAATTAAGTGGAGCTGCTGTAGAGGTGTAATTGTAGTCAGTATGGAAGCAATACAAGTTCCCGCTACGCCTTTACGGCTGTATTATTGCGGCGGAGTGTGATAATGGTAATTTTTTTTTTTTTTTTTTTTTTTTTTTGAAAAGTGTACATGTGAGCTCTTAAAGAGCTTCACTGCTGTGGCAGTGGGAGCTTGGGGCTACCCCTGTGGGAGTCCGAGCTGCGGAGAATGAGTGCAAGTGAAATTGAAAAATTATGAAGAGGAAGAGAAGGGAAGTTTAATAAAATAAAAAGGAAAGTTTAGTAAAAATGAGTCCTATGCAACTAAGACAGAAAGTAGGAAGAACAGACAGAGTCGTGCTGCTTGGAAACTAGGTTGAAGTCTGCAACCGAGAATCAGCTGGGCTTCTCTGAGGAAATATTGGCTGAGGCAAATTGAGGATTTAGAGGTGTTAGAGGACCAATGACAGAGTTTATATCTGTTGTTGGAAGACTGTTCAGGCAGGGTGTCACTGCTGCAGCATTGGTGCAGGGGAAAAAATAATCTCAGCAGAGCTTCTCTGCAGTTACAGAAGTGCAATAAAATCAGTGGTGCAGAGAATTAAGGCTAAACAGCCGTCTCTGCAGTTGCAGCTCAGGCAAAGCTTAACTGTTGCAGCAGTGGTGCAGAGGGAGAATAAGGCTCGGCAAAGCGTCTCTGCAGTAGCAGAGGTGCAGTGGTACTCAGTATTAGCGCCTCACACGGAAATACTAAGTACTATTAGCAGTGATATTTAGAGATGAAAGTGATAAAGGGGCTCAGCTAGAGCGTCACTGCAGTTGCCGTGATGTTAATGGGGTGTATAGTTAAGTGGAGCACCTAAACAGTCGATATTAGTAAGTTTTGAGTGCTCCCGCAGGGACGTTAAATACTGCCTTTAGTGATATGTAAAGATGAAGGAGAATAAGGCATATGCTAGAGGTTCACTGCGGTAGCAGTGGTGCTTTGGGTGTGCAACTCTGCGGAGCATTTCTGCGGCTGCAGTGGTGTAGTGGGCCAGTATGGAGGCAACTTGTGCTCCCGCAGAAGCATTTACTGCTGTATTAGTGCGGGGAGTGCAACGATAGTGGTATTTAGAAAATTTGTAAGTGTATGCAAGCTCATTTAGAACGTTCCTGTTGCAGCAACTGAAACTCAAGACAACCCCTGAATTGGTCGGAGCTGTGGTGAATGAAAGTGAATAGAAGTATAGGATAGTTTAAATTTGGAGAGAAAAAGTTAAAGCTAGAAAAACAGGGAAGGGTAGTGAAGGAGCTCCTATGTTAAATAGGAAGGGAAATAGGAAGGAAATGACAGAGTCATACTTCATACCCAATAATGCATGATGGTGGAAGTTGGCTGGAGATGATCGGCTGGGCTTCCCCGAGGTGTTATTGCTCTTCTGTGGTGTAAAAATGCTAAGAGGTTTAGAACCAGGGCCGGAGTGGGACACCTTTTCAGCTCTGGAGTTTCAAGCCTCAGACCAGCCCACCTCAGTTCACGACTGACTATATTAAAATAAGTAAATAAATATTTCCAAATCAGTTTCTAATGGCACTATCATTTTTTATTTTTTTAAATTTTTTTTTATTTTAATGAATAAAAAGGCTGTGGTCAAGTAAATGAATTAAAAAAGTGTCACTGCTGAGAGCAACAGATTCTGGAGCTAGGGACACCGGCCCTCGCGGCCAAAAAAAAAAAAACGGACCGGCCCACCGGGAATTCTCCCGGTCCTCCCGATTAGTCAATCCGGGCCTGTTTAGAACAGGTGTGTGGGGGAACGGATATCATCCTGCATCCCTTCATCCTGCGAAGATAGATCAGATATGGTTAGGTGTATCGTTGGATTGAAATGTCATACTTAGTTCAGAAGACTTAAATTAAAAAGGCTAGTGTGAATATGGCATCGAGGGTGTGGGCTATGTGAGTGGAAAAGTGTCATTTGCAAAGAGTGTAAATGTATTTAGAAATGGATGTGGAGTGTAATAGGTTGGATGAGGGTCAGCTTCTGCAACCAGCTGACATGATCTCTGAAATGAGAAAAACAAGAGAGAATCAGAAATGACATTACAACATGGTACATGTATGGCAAACACAATGAATTATTTTAGCTGATAACCATGCGGGGCGTCTTAATAAGAGCATGGGCAACTAAGTGTGGAAGTGCCTTTGTTAATGCATGGTACGAAGCCTCATTGTCGCAACGAGCAAAGATAGTAGAGGTAGGCATTTGTCCCTCCTAAGGATAGCATATTAATTGGGAAATCTGCTCGTCTAGTGGTCCTGATGTACCTCTTGAAGACAGGGTAGGTGGAATTATAGTGGAGTTTAAACCCCTTGGTTTGTATCTAACGCAGAGTCAATTGATGAAACATCAGACATGTCAGAAATGTCCTCCTCTCATTCGTGGAAGTCAAAGCGGGAAGTTTGTTTCTTTGCTGTTTTCACATCTAACCAACTTGCCATTATAAGCTTATGGCTTATAAGTGTATGGACATGAGTCACTGGGGCATATTACGATTGGACTTCTATGCCTAATGGGTTGAATGTTTTTCAATAGCAGAGTAAACTTTTTAGAAGTTAAACTGCTATCAGATGTGGCTTTTTTTTTTTTTTTTTTTTTTTTATTTATACATTTTATAATTATTTATTTTCTTTATTATTTATTTATTTATTTATGTATTTATTTATTTATCATCTGCCAACATCAAACCCTGAACTTAAATTAATGTCACCATTTAGTAGTAATTGTGTAAATGTAATGATAATCATTCATGAGCTTGTCATGAGAGAGGGTGGGACCATCTCAAATTTTTAAGAGTTTATTGGATGGTGACGCTTCTCCTTTCAGCTATTGGCTCGAAGGAGTGTCAATCAAAGTTGCAGAAAAAGGCTGGCGGCCATTTTGTTTGCCAGAGAACTAGTGTTATGATTGGAGACGCTACTCTATTGAATGCACCACAGCGACTAGTTTGGAGGATTAACATGGATGTTTATCAATGTATGCATAAGTTGTGGACTGATGTTTTAAGGATTGGATTGTCTAGAACCTTGATTGAGAGGTGAGTCATTCTATTCACGCTAGAATCATCCTTTAAAGATGGATGTTTAATCTTAGTTGTAGTTTGTGAGGCTTCCCCTTAAAAAGTGTCATGTATGTTACCGCTGGTGCACCCCTAGAAGAGAGTTCAGCTTGGATCGCAGGCATCGAGAGTTTAGGCAAAGTTCATGGATGGTCATCGAGTTTACTGTGATCTTGTTGGAGAATTGGGTTGAAGACACAGAGATTGCATTGTGTGAGGCAATTGAAGTAGAAGGTTGAGAAGTTGTAGCTGGAGAAGTTGTTGTTGTTGGAGAAGTTGATGTAGCTGGAGAAGTTGTTGTTGTTGGAGAAGTTGTTGTATTTGGAGAAGTAGTTGTTGGAGAAGTTGTTGTATTTGGAGAAGTAGTTGTTGGAGAAGTTGTTGTATTTGGAGAAGTAGTTGTTGGAGAAGTTGTTGTATTTGGAGAAGTAGTTGTTGTTGGAGAAGTTGATGTTGTTGTTGTTGTTGGAGAAG
>NC_141026.1:61595000-61600000 GCF_052040795.2 Danio rerio
AGGTGGTGATGCAGCCAGACAGGATGGTCTCCACAGTGCAGGTGTAGAACGAGCGGAGGATGTGGGGGCTCATTCCAAACCTCCTGAGACACCTGAGGAAGAAGAGGCGTTGTTTAGCCTTCCTCAGCACTGCGTTTGTGTGGGCAGTCCATGTCAAATCCTTAGCGATGTGGACTGAAAGTGCTGACTCTCTCCACTGGTGTCCCGTTGATGGTGATGGGGGTGTGTTGTCTCTTCTCTCTCCTGAAATCCATCACCAGCTCCTTGGTTTTGCTGATGTTGACCATATGAAACAGTCCCTTAAAAGTCACGTCTTGCTTTCAGTTTCGGGCTTAGGCTCGTTTTGCACTCACACTACAAGCGTACCGCACCAAAACCCAAGTGAATCTGTGCCCGATTCAGAGCACTCACACTTTTGAAACGATCTGGGAAACGGGCCTGGACACGGTGCGGATAGCATAATGTGAGTAGGCCCAAAGGGTTTCCACAGCGGAATGAACCACCAACTATTCTAGGATATGTTTTACACAGCGGATAGTCCTCCAGCTACAACCCAGTACTGGGAAACACCCATACACACTCATTCACAGTCATACACTACGGCCAGTTTAGTTGATCAGTTCCCCTATAGCGCATGTGTTTGGACTGTGGGGGAAACCGGAGCACCCGGAGGAAACCCACGCCAACATGGGGAGAACATGCAAACTCCACACAGAAACACCAACTGACCCAGCTGGGACTCAAACCAGCGACCTTCTTGCTGTGAGGCCACAGTGCTAACCACTGAGCCACCGTGCCGCCCTTTTATATTCATTCATTCCTTCATTTTATTTTTGGCTTAGTCCCTTTATTAATCTAAGGTCGCCACAGTGGAATGAACCGCCAACTTATCCAGCATATGTTTTACGCAGCGGATGCCCTTTCGGCTGCAACCCATCACTGGGAAACATACATACACACTCAGTCAAAAACATACAGTATAGACAATTTAGCTTACCGGATTCACCCGCCAACACAGGGAGAACATGCAAACTCCACATAGAAACATCAACTGGCCCAGCCGGGGCTCGAACCAGCGACCGTCTTGCTGTGAAGCGAAAACGTTACCCGCTGCGCCACCAAGCCTCGGCCCTTGTTGTAATCACATAAAAGAAATTACATTCAGATTTTCTACAGCACTTCTTGATAAGCAGAAGTTGATTTCTCTTCTAAACTTGATGGATTTACACACACATGTATTGATTGTCATGCACAGCGAACAGGAAACAGAAGTGCTCTGATTGTCATGACAACGGCAGTTTCCTGCAGGGTGAGCACGCAGCGCTGCATGTCTGCAGTGAGTTTGGAGAAGTTCAGGGCTCTGCATTTTTACAAGGCATAAAGTTTATTCGAGCACACTTTACTTGAAGGGGTGTTCGTAAGACTGTTAATAAACCCTTAAGCCTACTTTCCACTGCACAAGACAAACCACAAGCAACTGACCGGAAGTCATTCATTTCCAATGGAGAGTAGTCCGGGAGCTGCGAAAATTCGGATCCAAACTGAGCTGCGGATGCGATGAAATATTTGAACTCCTGTGACTAGACCGTATGCGACTGGTTGACCGGATGTGATGTATTCCAGTGTTGTCCAAGCACCTGAAATAGGTTATTTATGATAGGTTTTGTTGTATGTTTGAGATGTCATGGTTTACATTTTTGCGAATTAAAAAACGTCACTTATAGTAAGTTTTGTTGCAAATTTAGATTATAAATCCACTAGAGGGCGCTGTTTACATTTTTGCGAATTAAAAAACGTCACTTATAGTAAGTTTTGTTGCAAATTTAGATTATAAAACCACTAGAGGGCGCTGTTTACATTTTTGCGAATAAAAAAAACGTCACTTATAGTAAGTTTTGTTGCAAATTTAGATTATAAATCCACTAGAGGGCGCGGTGTACATTTTTGTGAATAAAAAAAAAGTCTCATAGTCAGTTTAGTTGCACATTTCAGAATATAACCTAGAGGGCCACTAGAGGGCGCAGTTTGCATTTTAGCGAATCTGAAATCAGCGTGATTGTGAGGTTTTGTGAAAATGCTTAGATTTTCAGTGGGAAAATGAAAAATGTTACTTACAATACATTTTTTGTTTTACGTTTAGATGTCTAATCCACCATAGGGCGTCGTTGAGATTTTTGCAAATACATTAAAAATATGAAATACATTATTTATAATACGTTTTGTTGTACATTTCAGATGTTGAATCCACTAGAAGGCGCTGTTTACTTTTCAACGAATAAAAAAATAGTCACTTATCGTCAGTTTTGTTGCACATTTTAGATTATAAATCCACTAGAGGGGGCTGTTTACATTTTAGTGAAACAAAAATGCGTTACCTTCAGTACATTTATCAAATATCTAACAATGTTTAAAATCAAGAAGCATTTTCTAGACAAGCGAAAATATATATAGACTATATATATAGACTCGTTTCCTGATATAATTTGTCAAAATAAGTGAGATTTTCCTTCAAACAAGCAAAATAGAGGATGCTGTTGACATTTTTTGAGAATTTGAAAAACATTATTTATGATATGTTTTGTTGTATGTTCAACACAATCTCACGGCAAGTCATGCATTTAGTGGCTAATTTATATGAATTCGTACGATCTTATTCGTACATTTTAGGATGATTTGCTCATCCCCCAATGACGGTTGGGTTTATGGGTGGGGTTAGGTGCCACGCCTCCTTTTTAAAATCATACAATTTCATAAGACTGAACTCATACGAATTTGTGCTAATAGCTACTAAATTGCCAAAGTGTAAATTACTTACGTTTTCTCGTGAGATCAGGCTGGTATGTTAGAGATGTCAGATCCACTAGAGGGCGCGGTGTACATTTTAGCGAATCTGAGGTCTTGTGAGGTTTTGTGAGGATGCTCAGATTCTCCGTAGGGAAATGAAAAATGTTACTTGCAATACATTTTTTTGTTTTACGTTTACATGTTGAATCCACTAGAAGGTGCTGTTTACTTTTTAACGTATTAAAAAAAAACGTCACTTATCAGTTTTGTTGCACATTTCAGATTATAAATCCACAAGAGGACGCTGTTTACATTTTAGCGAACCTGCATTACATACAGAACGTTTATAAAATATTTAACAGTTCTTTAATCAAGAAGCATTTTCTAGACAAGCAAAAATATAAAATCTCGTTTCTAGAAATAATGTAAAAAAAGTGATTTTTTTTCTTAAAACAAGCAAAATTGACGAAAATTGTCGACATTTTTGAGAATTTGAAATATGTTGTTTATAATATGTTTTTTTGTTTATTTGAGATTTCAGATTCACTAGAGCACGGTTTAGATTTTTGCAAATTTAAAAAAACGTCACTTATAGTCAGTTTTGCTGCACATTTCAACTTATAAATCCACTAGAGGGTGCGGTGTACATTTTTGTAAAATAAAAAAAAAGTCAGTTTAGTTGCACATTTCAG
The DNA here is from genome assembly GCF_052040795.2 of Danio rerio. Lineage (NCBI taxonomy): Eukaryota > Metazoa > Chordata > Actinopteri > Cypriniformes > Danionidae > Danio > Danio rerio. The sequence continues at coordinate 61,598,477 of NC_141026.1, forward strand.
AATATAACCTAGAGGGCCACTAGAGGGCGCGGTTTGTATTTTAGCGAATCTGAAATCAGCGTGATTGTGAGGTTTTGTGAAAATGCTCAGATTTTCAGTGGGAAAATGAAAAATGTTACTTGCAATACATTTTTTTGTTTTACGTTTCATATGTTGTATCCACTAGAAGGTGCTGTTTACTTTTTAACTTATTAAAAAAAAACGACACTTATCAGTTTTGTCGCACATTTCAGATTATAAATCCACAAGAGGATGCTGTTTACATTTTAGCGAACCTGCATTACGTACAGAACGTTTATAAAATATTTAACAGAAGCATTTTCTAGACAAGCAAAAATATAAAATCTCGTTTCTAGAAATAATGTAAAAAAAGTGAGTTTTTTTCTTAAAACAAGCAAAATAGAGGATCCTGTCGACATTTTTGAGAATTTGAAATATGTTGTTTATAATATGTTTTTTTGTTTATTTGAGATTTCAGATTCACTAGAGCACGGTTTAGATTTTTGCAAATTTAAAAAAACGTCACTTATAGTCAGTTTTGCTGCACATTTCAACTTATAAATCCACTAGAGGGCGCGGTGTACATTTTTGTAAAATAAAAAAAAAGTCAGTTTAGTTGCACATTTCAGAATATAAACTAGAGGGCCACTAGAGGGCGCAGTTTGTATTTTAGCGAATCTGAAATCAGCGTGATTGTGAGGTTTTGTGAAAATGCTCAGATTTTCAGTGGGAAAATGAAAAATGTTACTTGCAATACATTTTTTTGTTTTACGTTTCATATGTTGTATCCACTAGAAGGTGCTGTTTACTTTTTAACTTATTAAAAAAAAACGTCACTTATAAGTTTTGCTGCACATTTCAGATAATAAATCCACAACAGGATGCTGTTTACATTTTAGCGAACCTGCATTACGTACAGAACGTTTATAAAATATTTAACAGAAGCATTTTCTAGACAAGCAAAATAATAAAATCTCGTTTCTAGAAATAATGTAAAAAAAGTGAGTTTTTTTTCTTAAAACAAGCAAAATAGAGGATCCTGTCGACATTTCTGAGAATTTCAAATACAATATTTATTTTTTGTTGTTTATTTGAGATGTCAGATTCAGCACGGTTTAGATTTTTGCTAATTTAAAAAAAACGTCACTTATAGTCAGTTTTGCTGCACATTTCAACTTATAAATCCACTAGAGGGCGCTATTTACATTTTAGCGAATCTTAAATGCATTACTTACGGTACGTTATCAAATATCTAACCATTTCAAAGCAATGCTTGTCTAGAAAACGCTTCTTGATTTAAGTATTTTTATACATTTGGACTAGAAACAAGAGAAAGACTGAACTAAGAAGAGCATGTTTTGCCGTGTAATGGTGAATGTTAGATGGTGGCCCCTAGAATCCCTGCAGTCACTGAACCGCCTCTGTGCTCCTGTTCATTTTAAGTGTGGAGTCGCTGTAAAATTGTGAATTTACAGCGTGATTGTGAGGTTTTGTGAGGACGCTCAGACTCTCAGTGGGAAACAG
>NC_141026.1:61612500-61617500 GCF_052040795.2 Danio rerio
GTGAAGGGGACACTATACTGTCAGAGAGCGCCGCCTTTCAGATGAGAAACAGAGGTCCTGACTCTCTGTGCTCATTAATAATCCCATGGCACTTCTCGTGAAAGAGCAGGGGTGTAACCCCGGTGTCCTGGCCAAAGTCCCTCTATCGGCCCATACGATCATGGCCTCCTAATTAGGGTTGTAACAATATACCGGTATGACGGTCTACCATGATTTGAACATGCACGATTATCATACCATGAACAATTGCATATCAACGGTTTTAACCCTTAAAGACAGAGACAGCCGCCCGCGGCTAAAAATAAGTATTGCTCTTAAATGTTTAATAACTTTTGATCCGCTGATCCGATTCATACAATTCAAAGATTGGCATAAAGAAGAGAATCTCAGCTTTCCAGTGCTGTATCACATAACATTCGGACTTTCAGAGGCTCCGGAATCAGTGCGGTTACGTCATCAAAATTTGACAACGCTGATTTGACAAAGAAACGCTCGTCACTGTGTCTCCGGACAAACCAGACATGATAAATTGATGCATTGTCCCTCCTCCATGCCCAGATTGGTTCAAACTCGCTATATCACAACCAATAAGCATAGGTTTCGCTTTTGTTTGTGGACCAACAATGAGCTTTTTGAACAACACGGAATGAGAGATAGGCATACATTTATGCGCGGCTAAATAAAACGCAAAAAAAAAAAGTTTTGCATGAAATAATTCTCATACTAAGTACTTTTGCATGCACAACAGCACAGAAACATGACAAAACAGTGACACAGCAAAGACGAACTGCTGCTCTTGCTGTTTTCAAAAGACGCAAATGAAGATGCAGCTGTTTGTCTGCATTGCAGACAACCACATCCAAATCCATATCCACAGACAACCATATCCATGCTGGCACATAAAACCTAGGAATCTAGTTTCGTTATGTAACTATTTATAGTATAGTAAATATTTATATCTATTTTTTTTACTGAGGATTTGCACCATGTTTATTTGGACTTTGACACATTATTTATTATTTTCTTATTTTTATTTGTTCATTGTAAGTGGTGTTGTTTATAGTAACTGAAAATATATTATTTGGAAAAAGTCAAATTTGCTTCACTGTTCTATTATTTTGTGACATTTGTAACATACCGTATACCGTGAAACCGTCAAACCGTGGTATTGTTTTCGACGATTATCATACCGTAAAAAATTCATACCGTTACAACCCTACTCCTAATCATCCCCATCCACTGAATTGGCTCCATCACTGTCTCTCCACTTCACCTATAGCTGGTGTGTGGTGACGCACTGGTGCTGTTGTCCTGTGGCTGCCGTCGCATCATCCAAGTGGAGCTGCACACTGGTGGTGGTGTGGAGAGACTCCCCTCATGATTGTGAAGTGCTTTGGGTGTATGGCCATACACAATAAATGCGCTATATAAATACACATTACATTACATAAAATAATAGAACAGTTTAGATATTAAAGCTCTGATTCGGGCTTTATGGCTCTGGGCAAGTGAGCCAGCGGTGTTTTATCAGTGAAATGAGCAGAATTCAAGGAATCTGAGTGTGTTTTCAGGAAAGTAACACACACGTGGGCTTCTACAACATGAAATGGCTGTAATTAACGAGTCTCTCCACAGTTTCACATTTTAATTGCTCCCGCCAGCTGATGTCTTCAGCTTCCCTCCGGGTGTGAAAATCATAAAAACTGCTGTATATTCTCAACACTTTCTGCTTTCTGCTTGTTGTCGTCTCGTGTTCTCAGATAGTCATTTTCTTTAGTTAGTTGTTCGCCAGTGCTAGCTAATAATGGACTATATGTCGTGTAATATGAATTACATAATCAGACTACAAAGAGGGGGCGAAGCAGTGGCGCAATAGGTAGTGCTGTCGCCTCACAGCAAAAAGGTTGCTGGGTCGCTGGTTCGAACCTCGGCTCAGTTGGCGTTTCTGTGTGGAGTTTGCATGTTCTCCCTGCGTTCATGTGGGTTTCCTCCGGGTGCTCCGGTTTCCCCCACAGTCCAAACACATGTGGTACAGGTGAATTGGGTAGGCTAAATTGTCCGTAGTGTATGAGTACGAGTATGTGTGTGTGTGGATGTTTCCCAGAGATGGGTTGCAGCTGGAAGGGCATCTTCTACGTAAAAACTTGCTGGATAAGTTGGTGGTTCATTCCGCTGTGGCAACTCTGGATTAATAAAGGGACTAAGCTGACAAGAAAATGAATGAATGAATGAATTCAAAGAGAAGGTGCTTAATTAGAGTACACTAATTTTTAAAATGCTCATAATCAGATTACAGTAATTCTCAAATGGCTGGATTTTGGTGTGTATAGAGTAAGCATTCTGTTAATTAAAGAAAAATGTAAAAACCTTAATGTAACATGTTAGAATAATAACACATTCATTCATTCATTCATTCATTCATTCATTCATTTTCCTTCAGTTTAGTCCCTCATTTATCGGTTGTTGCCACAGTGAAATTAACCGCCAACTATTCCAGCATATGTTTTATGCAGTCGATTCCCCTTTCAACTGCAACCCAGTACTGGGAAACACCTATACACATTCATTCACACACTACGGCCAATTTAGTTTATCAGTTTGGACTGTGGGGGAAACCGGAGCACCCGAAGGAAACCCACACCAACACGGGGAGAACATGCAAACTCCACACAGAAATGTCGGCTGGTTTGGTAAGGACTAGAACCAGTGACGTTCTTGCTGTGAGGCAACAGTGCTAACCACTGGGCTACCATGCCACCATCTAAGAAATGAGGAGTAGGGGTGGAAGGGGGGATTCCTCAAAACGAAGATGGGTGTGATATGGAGCTGAGGATATTTATAGTGGATTAGGAATCACCTGATTGGTCAATCATAACTTGAATAAAGCTGCGGTCACATTAAAGTTTGAGCATGCGATATTCTGTCGCGCGGCGCTGCGAAAAGGAGCAGGATTAAACAAGCTTATTAGCCATTTAAAAAAGCTAGTGATTGCTCTGTTTTAAATTTCTGTCCAGAGATCTCTTGTTTTGATCCTCGATTGGTCTCACACAGTCAAGTGATGCGATTTGGCAGGTCAGCGTTCACCAAACTTAAACTTTGCTCCGCAGCAATCTGCAAAACTTGACGCATGAACCTGCGTTGCCGGTCTGACGCATTCGTGTGCGTATGAATGGAAGTCTATGGAAGGAAAAGCCCAGTGTGACCGCAGCTTAATGCAGAGCAGCTGCAAAGCAATCATAAGCACGTGATCCTCTCGAAATTAGTTTATAAATAAACTTCACTTAGGTTTAGGTTGTGATGTCAGGCTAACAAAATTTAGTGTCTAGCCAGCGTCTAAGAACAACATTATTTTGATGTCCAATAATGACGTCAATCGACGTTGATTTTTAATTGATTTTTGGTTGTTAGAAAGTGACCAAAATCCAACATCAAGCCAACATCTTAAACCAACATCATATTGACGTCAAATACTGACATTTATTCATCAGGTGTGGCAACCAAAATCCAACATCAGATTGACGTCATGGTGGTAACGTCCCTATAACGTCAAGCTGTGACATCATTAGACGTTGATATTTGGTTGATTTTAGGTTAGACATTGATATTGGCCTGAAGTTAAATGGACGTCCTGTGCCTGCTGGGTGTTTAAGGCCATTACGGTCATCATACAGTAAACATCCGCCATCTTCTCATCAGTGACATCATCTAAACAGTCTCTGGGTCAGTGTGTGTAAAGATTCTGGACATCTTCTCAGACACTTTTAATGCTTCCAAACAGTTTGCTGCATTTATAAATTTATAAATTTTAGCTGTTTAATCAAACTTATTTGATCAAACATTCACTCATTTGTTTTCTTGTCGGCTTAGTCCCTTTATTAATCCGGGGTCGCCACAGCGGAATGAACCGCCAACTTATCCAGCAAGTTTTTACGCAGCGGATGCCCTTCCAGCTGCAACCCATCTCTGGGAACACATCAATGCAGCGGCTTCACAATGACTCGGTGAATGTGCTTGAGTGGCCCAGCCAGAGTCCAGACCTAAATCCTGTTGAACATCTCTAGAGAGATCTGAGAATGACTGAACACCGTCGCTTCCCATCCCACCTGATAGAGCTTGAGAGGTCCTGCAAAGAGGAATGTTTCCCAAGGACAGGTGAGCAGAGCTTGTGGCGTCATATTCAACAAGACTTGAGGCTGTAATCACAAATGTACATGTGACTCTTCAGCTTTTTATTTTTACTGTGTGTGTTTTTCTGTGCACACACTCATACACTACGGACAATTAAGTCTACCCAATTCACCTGTACCACATGTCTTTGGACTCTGGGGGAAACCGGAGCACCCGGAGGAAACCCACGCAAACGCAGGGAGAACATGCAAACTCCACACAGAGACGCCAACTGAGCCAAGGCTCGAACCAGCTGTCCTCGAACCAGCGACCTTCTTGCTGTGAGGCGACAGCACTACCTACTGCACCACTGCTTCGCCCCTTGATCAAACAGTATTTATTTATTTATTTATTTTCGAGTTTTTACAAATTTAAGAGGATTGAAAATAAAACAATTACGTTGTCACAAAAAAAAAATAGTTTCAGCTGATTTTAAAGAAGTAGTTTAAGCCGAATATTCTTTATTTCTCATGTTTTTTGAGTGTGGGAGGTGCAGCGCCCCGTCGGCGTTCATTACCACTTCGGTACGTCTGTGAATGAGCAGAGAATAATGAAGCGTGTGGTCAGCCTGTGGTCTGTGTGAATAATGAATAATGAGCGTTCGGTCGGCGGCGGCGCGGTGGGAGATTCACACTCATCACACGGTGAGAGTCGAGGACGGACGGACGGCGTGAGGGCTGTTATTAAGAACACTTCATTCATGACTAAGCAGATGTATCCTATAATGCCCCTCTCTCACTTGCTGTATCCCATAATACCCCTTTCTCACCTGCAGACTCTGATCTGTCCCATAATGCCCTCTCTCACCTGCTCTGCACGGGTCAGACTGTCAG
>NC_141026.1:61622500-61637500 GCF_052040795.2 Danio rerio
AAGCTTTTAAGAAACATCTTCATTGAAACTATATTTGAGAGAGGTAACAGAGATGGCACAATTTTAAATTTAAGATTGATATAAAAAAACTATTACATTTTTTACGTCATTTTATTATGAGCTTCATAAGTACACTGAATTCTGATTGGATGAAATTCATTTTAAGGTGCAATTAAATCTTCATGTTTATTGACTAACCGGCCACTTTATTAGGTACACCTGTCCAACTGCTTGTTAACGCAAATGCCTAATCAGCCAATCACTTGTCAGCAGCTCACTGCATTTCGGCATTTAGACATGGTCAAAAACATCTGCTGCAGTTTAAAGCGAGCATCAGAATAGGGAAGAAAGAGGATTTAAGAGACTTTGAGCGTGGCATGGTTGTTGCTGCAAGACGGGCTGCTCTGAGTATTTCAGAAACTGCTGATCTACTGGGATTTTCACGCACAACCATCTCTAGGCTTTACTGAGAATGCTCCGACAAAAAGGAAATATCCAGTGAGCGGCAGTTCTGTGGGCGCAAATGCCTTGTTGATGAGGCCAGAGGTCAGAGGAGAATGGCCAGACTGGCTCCAGCTGATAGAAAGGCAACAGTAACTCAAATAAGCACTCGTTACAACCGAGCTCTGCAGAAGAGCATCTCTGAACACACAACACGTCCAACCTTGAGGCGGATGGGCTACAGCAGCAGAAGAGCACACCGGGTGCCGCTCCTGTCAGCTAAGAACAGGAAACTGAGGCTACAATTCACACAGACTCACCAAAACTGGACAATAGAAGATTGGAGAAACGTTGCTGCTCTGATGAGTCTCCATTTCTGCTGACACATTCAGATGCTCGGCTCAGACAACATGAAAGCATGGATCATCCTGCCTTGTATCAGCGGTTCAGGCTGGTGGTGGTGGTGTAATAGTGTGGGGGAGATTTTCTTTGGGTCCATTAGTACCAATTGAGCATCAACGCCACAGCCTACCTGAGTATTGCTGCTGACCATGTCCATCCCTTTATGAGCACAGTGTCTCCATCTTCTGATGGCTACTTCCAGCAGGATAACGCAGCATGTCATAAAGCTCAATCATCTCAGACTGGTTTCTTGAACATGACGATGAGTTCACTGTACTCAAATGGCCTCCACAGTCACCAGAGCTCCATCCAATAGAGCAGCTTTGGGATGTGGTGGAACGGGAGATTGGCATCATGGATGTGCAGCCGACAAATCTGCAGCAACTGTGTGATGCTATCATGACAATATGGAGCAAAACCTCTGAGGAATATTTCCAGTAGCTTGTTGAATCTCTGCCATGAAGGATTAAGGCAGATCTGGAGGCAAAAGGGGTCCAACCTGGTACTAGTAAGGTGTACCTAATAAAGTGGCCGGTGAGTGTATATGAGAAAGTTTACATACATTAAATGTATAACACAAGCACAAGTGTTGTGTGTTGTGAGAAATCGCACATTTTCTTAATTAGTTTGCATTATGGGTAAATGCAGTGTTTTATTAATGTGTTTGCATCGTGAGGATTTGCAATACATTTGCAATCAAACCTTTTCTTAATTCTTAATAATTCCATATCAGCAGCTCCTTTAGAAATACTATTTCCAGAAAAAAAGCATGCTCAATACTAATTTCCTCCACTGTATGTGCAAGCAATAGCATCCGGTGCACACATCATCCAAAAAATGAAAGAAAAGCACCCAAGTCTGTACCTGCTTCCACAAAAAATCTCCAGCATGTGAATCTCCTGCTCCGGAGGCGTCGCTCTGAAACACATGGAAGTATCACCGATTAATGAGAAAAAATCGTGCAGGAATCACTTCTCTCTCCTGTCAGCGCGATATAATATAATCTCATTCCTCTACTTCTACCTGACACCCATTACATGTCTGTCTCTCAGCCAGAGAAATATCGGCCCGAATCGCATTAAAATGACAAAGATATAATCATAATTCCTCTAAACATCCCAGTCGTGCGGTACACGCAGAATCCATCTGAATAAACACAACTATATGACAGGCTCTCCAATCATATTAGTGGGCCGTAGCAGGATGAATACACACACACACACACACACACACACACACACACACACACACACACACACATGCCCAGCGGGGGGAGAAAAGAGGGTTTCATACAAACAAACGCTCTCATTAGAGACGTGTGGCCTGTGTCAGATCTGAGCCTCAAGACTCTCATTCTGGAAAACACAAACATATAATGCTGACGTCAAAATTATTAGACATTTTGGTTCCTTTTCAAATATTTCCCGAGTGCTGTTTAGCAGAGCGTTTTCAGGGTATTTCCTATTATTTTTTAGATTTTATGAAGTCTTAATTATTTTATTTTGGCAGGAATACATTCATTCATTTTGTTTTCAGCTTAGTGCCTTTATTAATCAGTGGTCGCCACAGTGGAGTGAACCACCAACTTATCCAGCATATGTTTTACGCAGTGATGCCCTTCCAAATGCAACCTATCAAAGGAAAACATCCATACACACTCATACACTATGGCCAGTTTAGTTGATCAGTTCCCCTATAGCGCATGTGTTTGGACTGTGAGGGAAACCGGAGCACCCGGACAAAACCCACACCAACATGGGGAGAACATGCAAACTCCACACAGAAATGACAACTGAATCAGCCGGGACTCGAACCAGTGACCTTCTTGCTGTAAGGTAACAGTGCTTACCACTGCGCCACCGTGCCGCCCATTAAACAACACTTTTTGATATATATTTGAAATACTTACAATTTCACAGGAGGTCTAAATATTTTAACTTCAGCAGTCCATACTGAGTATGAAACCCTAAATACACTGCCAAGCCCAGAATTATTCATATCCCTGGCAAATTCTGACTTAAAGTTTTTGTTCAAGTGTAAAAATAAAAAGTTGATTAACATTATTATTTTCCACAATGATGCCTCTTGATCATCGTCTTATATCTGAGCCTCGGTCATTTCCGGTCCAGTAAAAGAAAATCTTGCTGGTTGAATAAAGTAACTTTAAGTCAGAATTTGCCTGGGGCAGGGGTATTAATAATTTCAGGCTTGACTGTATATTTATTGACTGACTTTACAGCAAAGTCTGTTTCATGTTTGTGTTTGGGATTTTCTAGATTTTTTGTAGATCTGTGGCTCTTCTTAAAGAGACAGTTTCCCCAAAATGAAAATATCTGTTGTAATTTACTCACCTTTTAATCTCCAGCACGCGCAGCACGTCAACATGACGTCAGATTGACGCTGTACCCCACTGTCATAGGGACGTTGCGTTTTGTTTAGAAATGAAAATGTTGTCAGAACCCAACGTCAAAGACCATCGTCCATCCTGAAATGAGAAACTGAAGTATGAGCGAGTAATTTAGGTCAAAGTGACGAACTGCAAACTTTGAATGATTATTTCCTCTAAATGCAAATGTTGTCACTATTTTGAAGCACACTAGATTACAGATAATCATACTGATAGTAAAATCATATTTTCATTTCATAGTGACTTTAAGGATTTTGACTTGGAAGTCAGAATTATTCACCCGCCTTTGAATTATTTTTCTTTTTTAAATATTTCCCAAATGATGTTGAACAGATTCAGGAAATGTTCACAGTGTGTCTGATAATGTTTGCTCTTCTGAAGAAAGTCTTATTTGTTTTATTTCGGCTAGAATAAAAGAAGTTTTTAATTTTTTAAACACCATTTTAAGGTCAATATTATTAGCCCCTTTAAGCTTTATTTCTATTCGATAGTCTCCAGAACAAACCATCATTATACAATAACTTGACTAATTACCCTAACCTGCCTAGTTACCCTAATTACCCTTGTGAAGCCTTTAAATGTCACTTTAAGCTGTATAGAAGTGTCTTGAAGAATATCTAGTCTAATATTATTTACTGTCATCATGAGAAAGCGAAAATAAATCAGTTATTAGAGATGAGTTATTAACACTATTATGATTAGAAATGTGTTGAAGAAATCTGCTCTCCATTGAACAGAAATTGGGAGGAAAAAATAAAAGGGGCAAATAATTCCGGGGGGCTAATAATGCCGACTTCAACTACATATAAGACAAATTTATTCATTCATTTATTTATTTATTTATTTACAGTCCCTTTATTTACCAGTGGAACGCAAAATGAACCCATAACTATTCCAGCATAAGTTTTAAGCAGCGGATGCCCTTCCAGCTGCAACCCAGTACTGGGAAACACCCACCCACCCACACACACACACACACACACACACACACACACACACACACACACACACACACACACACACACACACACTCATACACTACAGTCAATTTAGTCCAAACAATCAATTTAGTGTTTGGACTTTGGGGGAAACCGGAGCAGATATGCCAACTGGCCCAGCCGGGACCACCATGCCACCCATAACACAGATTTCCATAAACAAGATAGAGACGTTTTGACCTTTACATTCTGAAGAAATGCTGGGTGGTTGTAACCCAATGTTGGGTAAAACCCAAAGTCTGGTTTAAAAAAGTGTAAAGTTAAATAATTAACCCCACATTTGGGTTTGTCTATATTTGACCCAACATTGGCTTACAACAACCAAATGCTAATTATAGAGTAGTTTATAGATTATTATATTATAATTATAGTTTTTATAATTATAGAGTAATTATTTGAAATGTTTCATGTTTAATATATATGTTTAAAATTTGTTAGGTACAGTATTACAATTTTTATTTAGCTCAAATTTTTAAAAGGTAACTTAGGGCAGCACGGTGGCTCAGTGCCTAGCACTGTCGCCTAACAGCGAGAAGGTCGCTGGATCAAGTCCTGGCTGGGCCAATTGGCATTTCTGTGTGGAGTTTGCATGTTCTCCCCATGTTGCCGTGGGTTTCCTCCAGGTGCTTCAATCAGTGGTGGTTCTAGTTTGAAATGGCACCCTGGGCGAAACCACCACAAACATACCCCCTCTCCTCCCCATCCCCCAAGAAATGAAGACACTATGTGGTTGACTTTATATATATATATATATATATATATATATATATATATATATATATATATATATATATATATATATTAAATATTTAAATATATATTTTAAATATACACATTTAAAATTATTATTATAATAATTATTATAAATACATTTAAATATATTTATTTATTTTCTATAAATATAAGTTTGTTTATTATTATTATTATTATTATTATTATACAATTATTATCCTAAATAATAAACAGAAATCGATCCTTAATGTAACTGAAAAACAATGTAAAGACACAACTGGAGTAATATTCTAAGACTTTTGCATGAATATTAATTATGACAGTTATATAGAATGCTAAATAAATATGTTTCATAGAATTATCTGTAGTCTTAGACCCGACTCATGGCCAAGAATTAATATTATGAAGTCTTGGTTACCTCCCCGACTGATTATTCCTCCTTTCTGCTTCATAGCCATGCTTAGTCGCAGTAACATCATCATCATATGATATAAACTTTAAATAAAATCTTTAAATTTAATTTAATTAACAATAAAGTTTTGTTGACTTGCATGTAAACAACCGGGATCAGGAGCAGCGTGTGTAGGCCCACAGGAATGGTTTTCTGCGCACATGCATCAGTTTGTTTTCACCAGTGTTGTTTCGGTTGCATATAAAGAATGAAACTTGTGCATGCAATAGACACCAAATGTGAATAACCCCTAATTTCTTTATTCTGGGATAACCACTCTAAATTAATACACAAAATTTTTGCACCATCTTTCCATGCTGCCCCCAGCAAGATGCCACCCTGGGGTGCGTTTCCTAAACAACGGCGTAACTCGCGGCTGAACTATCATGGTATGATGCATCGTTTGGGAAAAGAAAACAACAGTTTTGTGAAACGAGTGTTTCCCAAAACGGTAGTTTCTCTGTCACAGATTCAACGCTTGAATCATGTTAGTTATAACGTAAAACGCCCATAATGACGCTCTAAACTGGGTGGAGTAACTACTTCTTTACAGAAGAACCCATGTCTTTGTGCAAATTATATAGTTTTACACGCACACGCATTTAAAATAAAATGCAATATTAGATTTAGTAAAAACATGCACTCGCTTTCCATACTAACTGAAATATATGTAAATGGCACATAGGGTTTGCTTTACTAATATTATTGAGAAGTTGAACATTACATATTCTAAAACATATCACTTACAAAAGCTAACACGTATTCTAATATCATATAAATAAATAATGAGGCTATTTATTATAAAATACAATGTAATATTTATTATTTATAATGAAATGAAAAAAAAAATAATTTGATAATAATATTAATGATGATGTTGGTTATGATAATGATAATAATAACAATAACAATAATAATAATAATAATAATAATAATAATAATTATTATTATTATTATTATTATAAGTATTATTATTATTATTATTATTAAGTATGGTATTGTTTGTTTATTTTACTTTTTTTTTTTAAGTCTACTTCGACAATTTGACACATGTAAACCACTGCAGAAAGTTCTAGCCGGCAGGCCCATGTCATATACAGTCCATACTTAATAAATAACCTACTATAAATTAAAAGAATTAACATATGCTTTTTGTTTTCACAAGCTTGCAACTAAACTAAATAATAGGTCACCTATAGCTTTCGCCATGAGGCTGTGTTCAAAATGACATGAATGATTTTAAAGTGCACAATTGTAAACATGAAGATCACTAAAACTGAACTGTAAAAATACTCTGAAAGCAAATTACACCTAAGAGAGATGAGCTTAATATTTTTTTACTTTTCATAATTCCAACTTTGAGTGTTAGAGTTTTTTTAAATGAATAGGGCATAGGGGGGATAAGTGGGAATAGAGCACAGCCAGGAACTATGTTTCTATCTGCAGCTCCAGAGGTGTAGTTGTGAGAGCTTAAGTTTGCGACGCAGTTTGCGAATGTTCATTGTAGCGACGGATTTGGGAAACGGCAAATCAACAAACTATGTTTGTAAAAACGGAACTTGTGTCCTTTAGTTGGCTAACGATGGTTTTGGGAAAAGAACCCCTGGGCGATCGCCCATGCCTAAATCTGCCACTGGCTCCTGTTTCCCCTACAGTCCAAACACATGCGCTATTCACCCTATTCTTTGCCGACGAGCGGGCGCAGCCATCTGAATCTTTTTGGCTCGAGACTTCCGGTCTCTTTCACTTCCATTCATTTTTAGACGTTAAAAACTGCTCGTTACGCTGCTTGATGTTGCAAACTGATATATTTTATTCTACTTGGTCTGTATAGTCATGCAAACATTTGTTTGTAGAGCAAGTAGTTTAATTGTTTTCTGCCGTTTATTATTCCTAGTCATTTCTCCCATTGGCGACCGAATCAGACGTTCTAACACAATTGCGAAAACAGGCGCACTTCTGCATTTTAGAATAAGGTCAATAGGGGAAATGATGAGCTAGACTGGCTGTAGTGTATGTGTGTGAATGAGTGTGTATGGGTGTTTCCCAGTGTTGGGTTGTGGGTGGAAGGACATCCGCTGCATGCAACACATGCTGGAATAGTTGGCAGTTCATTCCGCTGTTGCTGATAAATAAAGGGATTAAGTGGAAGGAAAATTAATAAAAGAAAGCAACTTACCCAACAAATGTGGCTTTTATTTTGTAGCTAAATACAATTTATATGCAAGATGTTGTTTATTAAAGGGAAAAATCCACTAGAACTTGATTATATGATTCTAAACTCGCCATTTGTCCAATAAAAGCCCAGAGGAAAGTGTAAACAGGAACGTCCTTTAATATGAAACTGTTTTTACCCTGCAAACAAACGAAATGAACTGCCCAACTACTTGCAGCGTTGTTCTCCTTCCTAATCGATAATGCTGATACTTTATATTATCATAAGTTAAAGGTCAGCAAAATGCTAATGTGAGTTTCTCATCAAAACTGAGCAGCGTGCTGAATCACAAAACCATTCGTTTTATTTCACTTTCAGGTACAGAAGATTACCGTTTCGCATTTGGCTTTACAATTTCAGTCAAACCTTTGGCTTCATTTTCTTTCTCCAGCTACGACAGCCAAATATATTTACAGCAAAGTTAAAAGCAAGTCTTATATTGAAAATAAAACCCAGAACTCTGAATTATCTGACAGATCGACCACAGATTTTAAGGACACTGTATTCTCTCTCTCTCTTTCTTTCTAATTTGTGTTTTTCTAAAGTGAATCTGACTTGTTGTGTTCTTAAATTGCACTGATGTAATTAGCAATTTAGCTTTGTCATTGTGATTTACCGTGTGTTGCTTTCTCGCTGCTGTAAGTCTAAACAAAGAATCTTTACCACGGTGTAATTTTCCATTAACAAATGACAGAATCTAAGCACCTTCAGCTCAGCACTAATGATAAATAAGTCAATACATGCGTGGATGTTCAGTTGTTCTATTAAATTACTTTTTTTAATGCTTGCCACATTATTATTCATATGTATAATCTTAAAGCTCTATTATTTTATCAATTAAAATGACTGTAGATTGTGTAAACAAACAGTTAATGGGTGCACATGTAGAATTAAGTTTAATTTTAAATGAGGTTTGCCTTAAATATTATTTCTGCACAGAAGATTCATGTAAACACATTTTTGTTGGATGAAGTTCAACTTTTGAATTTAAGGTATAGGCCAGGGGTGGCCAACCCTGTTCCTGGAGAGCCACCTTCCTGCAGATTTTAGTTGCTAGCTACCCATATCAAACACACCTGAACCAATTAATTAGGACCTAAATACCACATGATAATTACAGGCAGGTGTGTTTGATATGGGTTGCAACTGAAATCTGCAGGAAGGTGGCTCTCCAGGAACAGGGTTTGCCAACCCCGGGTATAGGCTAAAAGGTCAAATGAGTGAATGTAGAAATA
Organism: Danio rerio; assembly: GCF_052040795.2. Lineage (NCBI taxonomy): Eukaryota > Metazoa > Chordata > Actinopteri > Cypriniformes > Danionidae > Danio > Danio rerio. Next base: position 61,631,382 of record NC_141026.1, read on the forward strand.
AGTTTTATTCTATCTATCTATCTATCTATCTATCTATCTATCTATCTATCTATCTATCTATCTATATACAGTTAAAGTCAGAATTATTAGCCCCCTTAAATTCTTAGACCGCTTGTTTATTTTTTCCCCAATTTCTGTGTAACGGAGAGAAGATTTGTTCAACACATTTCTAAACATAATAATTTTAATAACTCATCTCTAATGACTGATTTACTGTATCTTTGTCATGATGACAGTAAATAATATTTTAATAGATATTTTTCAAGACACTTCAATACAGCTTAAATTGACATTGATATTAATTAGGTTAACTAGGCAGGTTAGGGTAATTAGGCAAGTTATAGTATAACCATGGTTTGTTCTGTAGATTATCGAGAAAAAAATATAGCTTAAATGGGCTAATAATTTTGTCCGTAAAATAGTGTTTAAAAAAAATTATAGCGGCTTTTATTCTAGCACAAATAAAACAAATAAGACTTTTTTCAGAAGAAAAAATATTTAAAAATGTCCTTGTTCTGTTAAACATCATTTGGAAAATACTAAAAAAAAATAATAATAATTTGAAGGGGGCTAATAATTCTGACTTCAGCTGTATGTATATAAATATATTTGTTTATATATATATATATATATATATATATATATATATATATATATATATATATATAGATAGATAGATAGATAGATAGATAGATAGATAGATAGATAGATAGATAGATAGATAGATAGATAGAAATGGATTTTTTTACACTTACTTATTATAATTAGCATTTTTATCAATTCAAATTTATAGTGATTTCAAGTATTTCAAAAAAAAAAAATATATATATATATATATAATCCAATAGAATAGCAGGTCAACAATGTGTTTACTTGAATTGTCTAGAAATAAAATATTTAAAATATTATCTTACACTTTATTTCTAGACAACATTAAAATAAATATGAATATTTATTTTAATAATGTAGCTATCTAATGTCAAATGTGAAAAGGGGTGTTTATTTGGCACACTCAATTTAAGATATATTAAAAGAAATCTACTGTGTAGATGTAGAAGAAGGTTTTATTGAATAAAAGGTTTATTTTAATTATTACTTCTTGACAATCAATGTAAACACATTGACATACACACTTTACCTGCTATTTTGGTTGTAAGTCGTGATGTTTGATGACAAGAAAAATATTTTGAGATCTTTAATATGTTAAAAAACAAATATTAATTCTAATACGTGGAACTAATCTGATGACAACTAAAAATTATGAAAAAAATATTTATTTGACACCCTTTGAATTGAAGGTAGGCTAAACAGATCGATTGTTTTGCATACGGTGGATTGTTTTGTGTCTAAATATGGCGATTGGTCGTGTCAGAGAGGTTCTGCTCTTCAGTATTTGTCACTTCGAGTGTTTGTCTATTAGTACACACCGTGCGATTTCGAGGCGAACTCCCTCCTCTTGTCTTTCCTCAATGAGTGTGTTGATTTGCAGAAAAGAAGAAAGCGGAGTGGAAAGATGAGTGGATATGTGAGAAAATTGCGCTCATTTTTCCCGGGCATGTTCATTCATTTGTGCTGAGGCGCGCGGCGCAGTTCCCTCAGAGATAGAGAGCGCGCGCTTTAACAGCCCGCCAAATTCACCTGCCAACACCAATACCGCGCGTCTCGCTAGATCACAATGGAAACGAAACCAACAGAGCATTTATTTCGATGTCCCCCAAAATATGTATCCTTAAAGCCAATCTGTTTATAAAACACGCTGGAGTTGCGGCATTTGGGAGGCTTTTCAGTCACCTTATGAAGAGTTTTTACTCTGAGGGGAAGGTCGCTGAGGGCGTGGGTCAGCTTAAAGGCGAATTTACGTTTTACAGATTGAGTTATTTCAGTTTTACGGTCGTTAGACTCGATCACTCATTTCATCTGTCACATCCTGAGTTCTCATAATTATGTACGTCGACATTCAGATGTTTTCTGTCAGTCATTCGCAAGGGGGCGATGAAGGGCTTCATCTGGTGTCTGCCATCTATCAGATGCGCGGTGATGGACATCAAACTTTGAGGTGCGCTGATTTGCAACAGCTCCTGCTCGCTAAATAAATAAACAAGTTGTTGTTTTAGCTTATCTCTGCTTTCTAAACGTGCAGCCTGACTAGATTTCCAAACATCCGCCTTCAACATCCCTCTCTCTCTCTCTGTATTGTTTACATGTCAGCGATGATGTTTTTATCATGCTGATTATAACACAAACTATTGTGTACAGCATATCATCGCAGATTGTGCGTCTCATGTGAACCGCGAGACAACAAAATTAAACGTATTTAAGAAAGAGACACACTTTCAAGCTATTTATATCGCTTTCTGATCCATTAAGGCTTGGTTTAATAAGCTGATTAGCTTTCCAAGATGCTACATCTCTCCTTTCCCTCTTTCTCTCAGTGTTTGTTTATGCTTTTTAAAGATGTTGAACTGACAAGACAAAGTGTTGTGTACATGTCGCAGATTGTTTCATATTTTATGAACCGCGACGCAACATGCACTTTAAACCCATTCAAAATGTAGCCTATTCAACGATGAGAGGCTCTTTAAATCTATTTACAGATGCTAAATGGGCTCGGGTTAGACCGACAGCCACACAATAAGACTCCGGGGAACTTTTGCGGAATTCCAAACACACAATAATGAGAATAACGCCAACTTTTTTCGCGTTCAAAGGCGCTTGTTTGACCTGTTGGCTTTAAAAATCGATATTCAGCGCTCAAACCATGAGAGGCAGAGAAAAGGAGAGAGAGAACAAGACGCAAATGTACACTGGGCGTGCGCTTTCGAGTGAGGGAGAACGCCACGCAACACGGTTTCTTTTTTAAACACCAAACGGGCGCGGTAATGAGGGCATTAGGCGCGAACGCCAGCTGACAGAAGTTGCCGCCGTTCCCGCACCAACTTTTCACCTCCGAAACCCGCGAATGGATGTGCACTTCACTAATGATAAGGACTTGGAGAGCTGAGCCGCCTTGGTTGCCTTGATAACTCGCAGAGAGCAGCGCTGGCGTATTGTTGCAGTCAGTTTGAAAGCACCTGCGTCCAGTTGTTGTTTCCCGCTCGGATGTTTTCCGCTCGCTGATTTTGTCCGGTTTATGTTTGCTCAACGGGACTAGTGTTCTCCCGGAACGAAGAGGTGCGATGAGGCTGCTCTGCTGGAGCTTTCTGCTGCTTATCCAATGGATCCTGAGAAAGGTATGAGAGCACGTTCTGAGTTTAACATCTGTACATGTTGACGGAAATTATGGTGTGGTCTCTCGCTTTGCGATGCTATTTTAATAACAATACATGGAGTTAAATCACAGTATGATTTCAGGTGATGGTGAACTGCTGGAATCAACATATTCTAATAACTTTCATATTCTGGGAATATAGTAAATATTCATACACAGGATTTTTGATTAAAGTGCAATCATACTTTTGTAAACAAATGTTTTACAATTAAACTGAGTGAAATATGGAGAAATCCCACCAACAAAATGGCTTCAATTTGGTCTAATTATTAAATCAGAAATTAAACCCAATTATTCATGTTGTTTTGTTCACATTGTACCCAAAGTTGGGTTAAATTAACCAAGATATTTGTCTAAATGCACCTAAAGGTATTGAAGATTGTGTCTTTGGCAAGCAATTGAAATCTGAATTCTCAAATCACATCTATATTCATAATTTTCATAAATTAAAGTACACACTCTTTCACTTTTCTTGCACCTGAAGGGTTCATAAAGATCTTAAATTGACATATTAGTACCTAAAAAGTCCAAAACGTGTCGTTTAGCTCTTAATTTAAGATATTAATATCGACTCTTTAGGTGAAGATGTGTCCACCACTGATGGCTTGTGCATTATTATTATTTCTAAGAGTGTAATAAATATTAAAAATCTTTAATAAACGTGTCTGTGTGTGTGTGTGTGAGCAGAAACACATTTATTTCGCTGTCAGATTTTCCTCCTCATCTTCATACTGGCCTCGCAGTGGCCCGATGCGAGGAATACAAAAAGGGCAGCTGCCACGTTTATTTTATTTTCACGTTTGTGCATAATACCTGAGAACACTAGTGAGGAATTTGTGCAAGTGATATTAACACCAAGCCATCAAAACAGCCTATTTGATGGTGCGTACCTGAAATAAAGCATTTAAGATGAAGTTTCATCATCTTATGTTAACAGAAATGGCACCGTGCAGCTGTCTGGAGACTGTTGTTTGACTTAAAAGCCTGTTTTAATCTTGAAAAGGCTGTTTATGATCTGGCTCGTCATCACTTCTCTGCGAAACCATCCCAGTGTAACACTGATTCGCTGGAGATTCGGATACACAGTGAAGCACACACACATAATGGTGTATTTTTAAGATGCATAACTGAACTGGAGGCCAGTTTTGGGGTTGGCCGAGTGCTGTTTATTAGGGGTGTTTTTATAAGGCAAGCACCATCTTATTGATGATCCCATTACCTCCCTCTGTAAGTGTGATCATGTCATAATGACCCAACAGTAAATCGCAGCCATGTATCACAGTCTTGTCCTGCCAGCGCAGAGAAATATGGCTCGGATCTTTTATGCTTGGTCCGCTTTATTAATGTCTTTATTCTCCTCTTGTTCAGAAGGATCTCATTTTTAATGCAACTCATTTTTAGCGATCAGAGATCCATATCTCATGCTTTACACAGTACACCAGTGATTATTAAAGCATATTTTACTTTGGCTTACGTTTTTATGACCCCGTACATCAAGAGGCCGTGCCTTGCTCTTAAACGCAGCTCTTAATGTTTGTTCCCACGATGCAACTTTGCATATAAAAATTGTGCGTATTTTAAGCTGGTTTTTGGGGCTCATCACATGTCAGAAGTGTGCTCAGTGGAACGGTGTGTTAGTGCATTGTGAAATGAATGCTGTCTTATCCGTTGCTAATAAATGGATCCAATTTACAAAGCTGTATGCAAAAAAGGAAGAAAAAAAAAACAAAAGTTGCACCAGCAGGGTTTTTTTTTCCCACCCACCCTGCTCAAACCCCACCCGCTTGCTTGTGTAATCCATCATATTAATGATAAAAGCGATCATATTACGGACTCCATCCAGAGTGCTGCTTTTATTTCACAGTTTACTGTCTCATCTTTGATGATTGATATGATAAGAGGATATTGTGTGCCTATTAAAGAGCAGTGCTTAATGCATGTTTAAAACCTTGTGAATCATGCTTTGATTGACAGGTGATGCAACCTGACTCTTAGTAGATTGTCATGTAGTGATACTAAAGAGGTCACGTTGCATGATTTGCATGCATGCACATTATGTGTTCATTAAGCAGTGCTTAAAGGAGTCTATCAGAATTATTATTTATTGCATTTCGAAAATCTTGTGTATCATGCTTTGATTGACGGGTGATGCAACCAGACTGTTGGTAGATTGTCATGTTTTGTGATGTTTATAAATTGTAGTGATGATACTAAAGAGTGCATTAAGCACTGCTTAATTAATGCAAAATGTGCATGCATGCATTTCTTTTATTTCTTTCTTTTGCTTTTTCAAATCGTGCTCTTATTGACAGGTTATGCAACCTGACTCTTGTTAGATTCTCATGTTTTGTGATTTTTATAAAATGTACTGATCATCTGGCAGGTTTTTGCATGCATTTCATGATCAGTGCTTCATGCAGTCTATCAGAATCTTTATTTATTTAATTTTTTGCTTTTTATTATAATGTAAATCGTGCTTTGACAGGTAATGCAACCGGACTGTTATTCAATTGTCATGTTTTGTGATGTTTATAAAATGTAATGATACTAAAAAGGTCATGTGGCGTGTTTTTGCATGCATGCACAATATGCATTCATTAAACCATGCCTAATGCAGTCTATCAGAATGTTTTTATACATTTGTTTAGCATTTATATTTATCATGTGAATCGTGCTCTTATTGACAGGGAATGCAACCTGAATCTTTTAAGATTGTTATGATATGTGATGTTTATAAAATGTATGCATGCAAGTGAAATCATGCCACTGCTCTTTTATCAGAATTCTTATTTTTTTTCTTTTGCTTTTTTAGATAACATGTCATTAGATATCAGTCATGTTTTGTGATGTT
>NC_141026.1:61647500-61650000 GCF_052040795.2 Danio rerio
ATTTTAGAGCAGTAATCTCAACACCATGATACTGTGAAACTGATATGTATATAAAAGGTTATCGTACCCTCAGATTCTTATACCGGCCCATGCCTACAGTAGTTCACTCACACTCATACACCACGGCCAATTTAGTTCATCAATGAGCTAAATGCACAGCTGGTGCAGGGCTCAACTATAAGGACTGCCCAGTGGCCCGGGGCCAGCGTGCGAGGCGCTCTAGACAGAATTGTTACTGGCCCGATTCGTGGTGCCTAGTCACAAAAGTTCAATTAGTCTGCGACTATTTGTCAATTGCATATGGATACAGTCTTAGAATCGAGAAACAGTTTGTGCTTTTGAGCCTTTAAATGCTGCCTCCTCAGTGATGTTGTAAACACCATGTTGCTTTCCGGTTCCTTCTATCTGATTGGATGTTGTGAGCATTTCGTGTTTTTGTAACCTGGTAAAAACCAGTACAGCGAAATTAATTTATGAGGCTAAAAGAATGTCTTGGAAGCAAACATTTACGTGGGTACAATGCGAAGATATGCTGATTATACATTTTTAACATTTTAAAAAATATAAAAATTCTAGATTCAAACACATTTTTGACTCAATAGTAAAAACGTGGCTAAGAAATATCTATTAACTTTTTTTTGGTGCGGCCAGTGAAAATATTGGCCGGGCAAGTAAAAATCTGAACCGCTGGCCCAATCGGGCCAGTAGAAAAAATCCTTAGCGTTGAACCCTGTGGTGTTTCTCAGCCAATGATAAACGTACGTTCAATGTAAAATGTTTAATAATGTGGTTTCTAGTTATTTGATGAACTATTTTCAAATGGTGAGCCAACAGCACTCATACAGCACTTGGGGTTGGGATTTTATTATTTGTTTATTTAACTCAAAATCATGTTTTTATATAAGTGCAATCATGTGGAACAAACTACCAAAATCCATCAAGGAAATAAAAGATTTGAGGAGGTTCAATGAAGCTTTCAAAAGATTGTTGTTGGATGAGGATAATTAGTTTGCATGGTGGATGAGGATGTTTTATTTTATATATTATTGGAGTGTACATAGGGCGGCTGGAAGGCCATTAGCTGTGTAGAGCAAATGCTGGATAAGTTGACGGTTCATACCACTGTGGCGACCCCTGATTGATTGAGGGACTATGCCGAAAAGAAAAATGAATAAATGAAGGAAGGAAGGTATTTGTGAATTATTCTGTTCCTGTTTTAAAATGTTGAGGTGCTGTTTGTTTTATGCATGATTGGTATTTTAAAGCCATACATTGTTTTATTTAACAGAGAGGACTGCAATGGAAATAAGCCCAGAGCTTTATTGTGTTTTTATCCTCGACAGTTTTTATTTTAAAATGTATGGGATACTTTTTGTACAGCTTGTCTAAAATCTCTCAAATAAAATGATTAAAAATAATAATAATAATAATAATGAACTTCCGGTGAAAGCTTTGACTATTTTCAATTTCAAAAGGTTCCTTTTACAGCATCGATGTGTTAATGTAATTAAAATATAATCAGATAAATAAACTTAAGCATTTATTTGATTGTTAAAGCATAAAAAGAGATGAAAGACCATTTAAACGCAGTCGCTGTCACTAGCTGCAGAAACTCCGATGAAAATTCTGGGATAAAATTAATTTCCATATTTTAAAGACATGGTGTGGGAAAATATCATTTAATTCAGTGCTTCTTGTTTGGACTTTGGGGTAAACCGGAGCACCCGAAAGAAAACCCATGCCAACACGGGGAGAACATGCAAACTCCACACAGAAATGCCGACTCGAACCAACTGACTTTCTTCCTTTGAGGCCACAGTGCTAACAACTGAGCCACCGTGCCACTCCCTAAACCTGTTTGAGTTTCTTTAGTCTATTGAGCACAAAATAAGATATTTTAAAGAATGCTGGAAACCAGTAACCATCGGCTTCTATAGTATTTGTTTTACCACTATGGAAGTCAATGGTTACCGATTTACTGAACATTCTTCAGAACAATCATAAAGGTTTAGAAACACAATTTATGGGTGAACTGTCCCTTTAAGTGTGTTTGTATTAATTGCTAGTCATCCTGTGCAATATATTTATGTTTTTTTTTTCAAATATTTCCCAAATAATGTTGATGGTTCAGAAAATTTTTAGAGTATTTCCTATTTTTTTATATTTTTATATTTAATATTTTTTTTCTTCTGGAGAAAGTCTTATTTGTTTTATTTCAGCTAGAACAAAAGCAGTTTTTAATGGTTTTAAACTAATTTTAAAGTCAGTATTATTAGCCCCCTTAAGCAATATTAGTTTCTGATTGTCTCCAGAACAACCTATGTTATACAACGACTTGCCTAATTACCCTAACTTTATCCTAATTGACCTAGTGAAGCCTTTAAATGTCACTAAGCTGAATACTAGTGTCTTGAAGAATATAGACAAATATTATGTGCTGTCATCATGGCGAAGAGAAATTAAATCAATTAGAAATCATTTGTTATGTTTAGAAATGTGT